>NC_056746.1:384334253-384574253 GCF_019279795.1 Protopterus annectens
CAATCTATGAAACAGTCCTAAGTATTTAAATTCTAGTGTCTTTGTGCCCGTGGCTTTCCTTTTAGTATAATAAACTGCACTTTTGAACTTTTTTATTGAATAACAAGGATTTTCTTGATATTTATAATCACTTGTATATTTATTGCTTATGTCTTACTGTGTGCTAGTCTAATACCAGAATTCAGAAATTAGTAGCATAATGCATTACAAGAAATTGTGCAGTGAGCAGCCAGAGAAGCAGTAGGTAGGACCATTTCTGAGACATAGACAGCACTTTTGAGCAACCTGGCAAAATGCACAGTTAGCAGTATAATTATACAGAAATTAGCAACATTGTTGTAATGAGACCAGTTATGAATGCAAATTTTGATTCAGAAATGTATAAAATTTTACAACAAGCAATGGCTGCCAGTGAATTTGTATACTGTCACTTCTTGGTGAAGAGACACAAAGACTGAGATAAGATTTTAAGATAGTAGCTACTTTAGCAAATTTGAGTATGTTAGGGACCATTCTCACAGCCAGTGTTCACAATTATGCATGTCTTCACCTTCTGCATTGCAGATGGGTCAGTCTGTGCCTAAGATATCACCACTTCTATGTCTATTGCATAGACAGAGACACCATATAGCATCTTGTAGACATGTGCCATTCTCATATCAAATCCCATGGGATGCATAGAATACTGACCACTATGGACACCAAGGTATATGTAGCACTGATTATACTCACTACAGAGACCTACCAGCAACCATCAGGGGACACAGTGGGGGCATCACAGGCATCCATCTCATGAGTACTACACTAGTTCTTTGATGTTATGCAGAGGAACATGTAGAGGAACATATGTGGTTCACAAGGGCCACAGAGGACAGAAACACCAATGTGCAGACAATTTACAAAATAGCCTGATTCCCTGAGGTTCTTGGGGTCACTGACATCACCCAGGTCATCATCAATGCCCTCATGGGTATCAGTATGCCAACCAGAAGGGTTTCCACTCCATCAGCTGCCAAGTGATTTGCAATCTTTGTGGTATTATATAAAATGTGTCTGTGTGCTATTCATGCAGTTCCCACAGTCCCCACATCTGAAATGTGTCAGGTCTTATACCAATGATTTGTGTGGGCTGACTTCTCACAGGGGCATATTATTGATGATGCTGGATATGCCCTTGAGTCATATCACAGTGTTGCAGATGTGTAATATTATTGAGTATGTCTATTGTCAAGTGGGTGTTCAGATTGTTGAAGGCCTGCTTCTGCTGCCTTTATTTCTCCAGTGACATTTACAGTATGTTCCAGAGACTACAGTAAGATATATGCTGTCTGTGCAGTTCCACACAACATGGTGTTTTGCAGATACCAGAAGCAGAGCATTGCCATTGGAGGACTAGACATTCTGGAGCTAGCAGTGGAGGAGGTGCCAGTTGATCTGAGACAGGAACAAGCAGTAGACAAAGACCATGAGAGACATAGACAAGTGAAACATTGCTGTGTCACTGGCAAAAAAGCATCATCTGTTCCACAACAAAAATTAAAATTGATGAATGCAATGCTACATCAAGACTATGCAGTACAGTGCATTATCTGATCACATAGCCAAGCAATGTAACACATCAGGGCACATTTGTCATGACATGATATGCACACATGGGGAAAGGCACTGGGTCAGGCTTCAGCAACAGGCACATTGGTGGAAGTGTTACACATTCATAAGTACAGCTGCAAGAGGATCTCAACGTAGCCTTTGACTTGAACAAATCATGCTGGAGAGATAGACATATCTCTCAGGGACTACTCCTCCTCTGGAACAAGCTCACCATTCACTTAACGCAGAGCCCCTTCCCTGACCCTCTTCAAGTGCAACCTGGATCAATGGATGGTTAATCACAAATTCACTGCTGGGGAGGTGCCAATGTCCCTTACAGACAGAGGCAGTCGGTAATAAGGAGTCGGTATTAGTTACCTTACCATAGGCGCACACGTCTGTGAACTTAGCTCACCTAACTATAGATAATTGGGGAATTTGGGCTAAATATGGCTAAGCTTGTAAGGGCCCTAGTCATTAGCCTATTAGCCATCTATGAACCTATGGAAGAGCAGCCTAAGAATGTAGATGGGAGTGCTGATACAGTTAGGTGATTGGGGGGAGCTGGTATACTGTTCAGGGAATGGTGCTTCTCAGGAAAATTGGTGCCCACATATAGTCAATACCTGCTCAGTATGGGTTCCAGGGGACACAATGCTTGCAGATGTGGTTACACTGTGCATATGTGGCTGTAACAAGTATTGTGGGACCTCAGGTAAGAATGCTGATGACCAACAGCATCCCTGACTGTGGGTGTGTCCCCTCTGAGGAATGACATAAACATTAACACCCAATGCAAGGATGAAGGCAAAACTGAGAGATTATGACCATCTGACTCATGTGCAAGACTCACACATAGACTACATCTGCAAGGGCAGTCATATCATGTGGCATGAAGCTCAGCAGTAGTAACTGGTTTGGAAGAGGTAGCAGTACATGACCTAGACCTACCTAACCCTGTGAGGTGCACCCACAGTGGAGACAGATGAGCATTGACCATGGGAATGTCGTTAGCCCAGGCCTGTAGAGGCAAATGGTCCTATAGAAGCAGTGGAGCCACTTAGGTGTCTGTCTAATGCACCAATCAGCTGATCATGTACTACACATTCTCACATACATTATCACTCAGATAGCATAGTACACCTATCGGGTCTATATTATATTATCGCAAGCTTACAAAACCAAATGATAAACAATCAACCCCATGTAAGTGAAAGTTTACCATGTCGAAACCTCAGAACAAAACAAAAAAACTTTTAAAACATTACATAATGCGTGGGGCTTCACCCTCCCACACCCCCCGAGGTGGGGGGGCTGTGCACCCCACATCCCCCTACTTAAATATACCAACTCTGAGATCGCACTACAGTGCCAAAAACAGCAAAGTAATGAAAGCAGCCAAGTGAATTCTTTCCCAGGGAAAGAATTTGCTGAAAAGCCGTTTCACTATTTTGCCTTTTTGCTCTTTTCGGTTCGATCAAGATGCATTCGACAAACTGCATCTGTGATCTGGTAATAGGAACCCCACCTATCACCCCTGTGATAGCAGGGGTTGCATCTGCTTGGATGACTGCTCTACATATCCATTGTATAATGCTCATTATGGTACCTAGTTAGGGAACTGAACAAAAACCGTGGCACTGATAGACTTTAGTCCAGCACCCTCAACTACTATTTTCATGCTGTGTGGTAGCGTCAGTGCCCACTGCTGGTGTATGAAGAGGCAATGAAAACACTCCTTATGGAGGGTTGCTGGGCATGGTCTATCCTTCTATGGACACTGGAGAGGTGGGGATAGGTCCCCCAAGCAAGAGATTCACTGGATGGTTGTGGTAGTGAGCTCTCTACACTTACCATGGCTTACAGTAGCACTGTGCCAGGTGGGGATAGGTCCCCCAAGCAGGGGATTCACTGGATGGTTGTGGTAGTGAGCTCTCTGCACTTACCATGGCTTACAGTAGCACTGTGCCAGGTGGGGATAGGTCCCCCAGGCAAGAGATTCACTGGATGGTTGTGGTAGTGAGCTCTCTACACTTACCACGGCTTACAGTATCACTGTGCCCTCAGGCTGTGCTTATGTTAGGGCACCATCATCATCACCCTCAAATACAGTACTGATATCAGGCATACCCTGTTCCACAGTGAAGGACCCCATGAACATAGCTCCTGTGAAAGCAAACAGGTAAAACCCATGAGTAACATTGCAATTATGTGGCAATCCTACTTTCCAATGCTGCAACAACAATATGGAAAACCTTAGAAGTACAAAATGTAAGGAAACATGCCTTGTGTTGAATGCCTTTGTGCTTACAATCCAGATGTACTTGCAGGAGCAATACAGTGGTTTAGAACACCTGTGAGCTTATGGCACAGGCGTGCCAAAACAATGTGTTACTGAGTTAAGGAAATACCAACCTGGTGGATTCCCAGCAGAGTGACAGAATGGTACAATCAGTTCAGCACTGACATATAGGCCTGTGCCAGACATCAGGGTTGTTTCACTATCTCCAGACAGACACATCAGAAACTTCTTCATGTTGGTTTGCAATAGCAGACCCCACCCCCTCTTGTGCAATGGAGTGGCTCTTTGTGCAGGCATGAAGAATCATATAAGTAACCTAGCAACAGATCTGATGAATTGCTTGGTTTTGGTCACTGACTGCATTAATATACACATCCAGATCACAGCACTCATATTCTCAGAAGGCTTAGTTCACTTAGTCTGTACTTAGAATCCATCATACATGATCACAGAGTCTCTACCATAGCACATTAGTCTATGCCTGGGAGAACTTCTCAGAGCATGTCTGCTCATTTGGAGCCATGTATGTACCTTTACATGTGGATATATTTCTATAGTCGGTCAGCAGGCACAAATGTATGCTGCATCATCTGTACTGGTGGCAGCAGATGTAAAAGATGCCATGTCTACTATACCCCAGTATCACAGGCCATTTTCCCCGAGTAGTCCACTATGGCAATTTGGAGACTGACTGTATTGTCAAACACACCCTCTCAACAGTATACATTGACATACCCCAAAAAACACAGCCATTGTGTGCCCCATGTAGTCATATATATTCTGTGTCATTTAGCAAGTGAGTTTCTCCACTCCATCCCATCCACTGTATACCACACCTGAACCACTGTTGCAGGGTTTGTGCATTGCAACACATCTCTCTCTGTTTGAGCTATCTACCAGGGACATAGTCCACTCCACACAGCTCCTCAGTCACACATCTGGTAAGCCACTGATTCCATGAACCTGTGCCCTGTCTTCTTTCATCCATCATGGCACCTCCATCCATTGTCAGCAGATTGCTGTGGTACAACCCACCCACGCCCAACAACTAAAAGTATCAAATATAAATGCAGCTACTCTAACCTTCTCTCACTGACATGTGTACCCTTACTAAAGTGGATGTACAAAACTGCTGTACTCTTTAGATCAATGTAATTACTTTCTGCAGAGATCCATCATAACCCTTCCAGTGCTGCCCTTCCACCTGAAAGAAGCTTGCTTTTGGGGATCTCCCAGTAAAACATCTTGTCACACTCCCCACATGCTACTGTCTGGTCTCCTCTTACCACAACAATACATGATACTTTTCACTCTATAGACCAATGTAATTTCTTTGTTTGGGATCTACTTATGATACTAAAGAAGATTAGATACTGTGATAAGCACTGCAATGATGCTGGCTCTTTATATCGTACTATTTCAGTGATCATAGAATGATAGTTATTCTAATGAGGCAGGTTCAATTAAATGTCTTTGAACTGCATATAATGCTGTAAACCAGCACTAATGCTGTCTCCTTCTGAACCCCCCAAAAATCTAAGCTCCTCCTTTTTACAACTACTCACAAGTCACCCCCTATAGATTTCACAGTCACATCCAATAATGGTACTCTCATATCCCCAGATCCAATTACCAAACTACTAGGTATCACCATAGATAACAACCTTAACTTCGATACCCATATTAACAATACTATAAAAACTGTTAATAGAAAACTAGGCTCTCTCTACAGGCTCAAACACTTCCTCTCTCCTGCAGCTAGAATACCTATTGCTCATACCCACCTAATCTTAACTCTCCTTTATGCCTCAGCTATATATACTAATCTATCCAAAAACAACCTTAATAAAATGGAAACTCCTACAATAACATAGCCATATTTGCTACAGACAACCCATTCAGAACCCACCACTGTTACAATCTAAAACAACTAGGATGGCTTGAATTACAAAATCAGCTTAAACTCCACCAACTGACCATTGTCCATAAAACCCTTTACCAACCAGCAAATACTCCTATTCTATCTACCCTCATCATCCCCTACAACAATCTGAAGCCCTTACGATCATCACATAAACTTCTTGTCAATATTTGCAAATCAAACAACAGGGCTGGGGACTCCCTCTTCTCTAATACTGTTGGAAAATCCTGGAACCTTCTCCCCTGCAAACTTTCCTCACTTCCCTCTGTATCACTTTTCAAAATCAAACTGAAACTTTTCCTCAAAACACACTGGTTGTGCCCCTGTACTGAACCTGACTGATCAACTAGCTCTTCTCATTAGGTTCAGCCTCCCCCCTCTTCTCAGTAATCTAGCCCCTTTTCTTAAGAACAACTAACCTTCTACTTCTAGATAATATTACGTACATCTTCTTGAATTTTATTAATATAAATACTTTTGTACTAATAAAGTGTATATAATCAGCTGCTTTCTCTTCTATATACTATGTAATAAAACTGCATTTGAATTACACTACTTATACCTGCTTATTTTTGCTCTATGTTATGAACTTCTAACCTCTTTGATTAGTCTTGCTAATGTAACTGCATTGTACCTTGTTTACATGAATCTTGTATGTATGACTTTGTTATTGCTCTCATCGGAGCTTATCTCCCTGGGCCTCTACTGAAAATGGACATGTATCCAGTTAGACTAGCCCAGTCAACAAATGTAAAATAAATAAATAAATAAACTGTGCTATGGACCTTATGCCTCCCCATACCCATGCATTATTGACTATGAAGCAATCTGCACTTACATGGGAAGGTCTGTGACTTTGATGGGATTGTAGGCTTCCTATATTCTGTCTTGTGGCTCCCAGAGGCACCATGCTACTATGGTGCTGTGAGTGGTGGCATATTGGCAACCTACTGTATATCACAGTGGTATATATAAGCCTGATACACTATGTGTCCAGCATGCCTGGTCTCCCTCTCTTATGTGCGTTGTTGTGTGATTCTGCTATGAAATCAGGCTATGTCGTGCTGCCAAGCTGCTCGTTGATGCATGTCACATGGTTTCAGCTACATGCATCATTGTGAATCTGCTACCATTTACCTCCTGAAATCGGCCTCTGAATTGTCCATAGCTTCTGAAAGGGTTGAATTTGGAAGACCTCTTGCATGATGCCAGAGGGGAAACTAAAAATGTTCTTGATTTTCTGCATCAGCACTACCAGGAGTGCCAAACCTATGAAGGCCCTGAGTAGAAGGTAGATGCCTGGCACTGCCTTGCTGGGGGGGGGGGGGGTTGAGAGATGCCATCACTAGTTGGTACCAGCATCAGTACAGTGACCTGCAGAGGCACCATCATGACCTTCTTTGCCTATAGGAAATTTAAGTTAGGGAAAAGGAGCCTTAAATCTACAGTAAGTATGAGTAGGGATTCTTGTTCAACTATATGCAATTATTGCTGTTTATGTACTTGTATTTTTTTTCTGTTTTCTCTGTTTTGCAGCACCAGACAAAAGCAAGGAAAATAGGCTGATTTGCCAGAAAAGGCAAGCTCATCTGACAAGATGTCAATGTATGTAAATGGAATTGCTGTTATACCTACCTATCTCTTACTTAACCACTTCACTGTCCATGTTTGCAATACTGCTAATTAGTGTCACCATTGCTTACAGCTTTGCTTTGCATTGCTTTAGTGCTCATATACCTCATAACTACAAGTGGAACTGCCCTACTGTCCCTCCTACCACCAGGTATCCTCAACAGTGTCATGGTGATGCGGGCTGGGTTAACAGTGGGTGTAACAGCATCGTCATTTGTTTCATCATTTGCTTTGGATCAATTGGGTTGGCAGCATTTAGTGACAATACCCTATCTCTTCACATTGTCATTAATGCACAACACCCTCTTCTGCCTAACCTGCCTTCTTACATTCACCCTTCAACTGCCAATGCTTGTGTCTGTTAAACCTGGTATACCATGGGTGTGCTATTGCAGGCTTTCAGATGTCATGTCATGGAGACTGTCATATATTGGGGTATAGTTTTATAACCAAGATTACATGCCACATGTGCATTCCTTTTGGAATGCCAAGGCAAGTTATATATATGGCATTGTACCCCTGGTGTCATGCTGGCCAACATTTGGTAATTTGTGCCAGCCACCTGCTGTTAAGCTCCTCCAGACTGGGCATTAATTGTTCAGGGGTTTATTTCTGCCTGGCTTTGTTACTCCCTGCAGTCCCTGTTTGATGTTCATGAACTGTGCCACTGCCCTACACAAGGGTGACTAGCTAAGTTGCATTTACTATTGCCCTTTGTGGTCAACATAGTAACACAGTATATTTTTGTGTCAGACCACTATATTGCTTTTGGTTTGCCATTGCATACATAACTACATTTTCATCCTCTAGGACTTGTACATTCACCCAGTGTGCACACAGCACAGAAAATAGATTTTGCTTTTTTTTTTGTTTTTTGTTTTATTACTGTATTTTTTTACTTTTTATGTTTTTCATTTGTTATTTTGTCTTCCACAGTTACATGCAAATTTTAAGCAGTGTTGTCTGTGGAAGTGGGTTTGGTACAACAGTGGGCTCCATGACACGAACTTGCCTTGTCATCACAACCTGGGTCCACAGCAGTCTCCACACCCACCTGTCTACATGGTGATAAAGGTCATCCAGCAGGCAGTGACATGGAGAGCTCATTGATTTCCTCTGGTGCTGCTTCTCCACTGGAGACTCGGCACCTGATTGATATGCAGCACTGGGGGGGGGGCTCCTGCTATGTTAGGTGGAAGGCTCCGTGATAACCTTTGTAGACCAGAGGCTGGATATCTGCATTGGCAGCCTGGAGTATGTTCTCATGTGACTGACAGAGCTGCACAGCTGTCTGGCCCTGACCAATGGGAAAACAGGACAGCTATAGAGGTGACTACTTTCGGACTGGGTACAGCACTGTGCAGGGTAGCATACAGCAGTTACCCCACCCTATCCCCATCATGGTATTCGAGTTCTCCCATCACCAGCTGTCTACCCTGTGTCATTGTCTTTCCTTTGTGTCCCCCATTTGTGTCATCACCTGATTTTTGCCTTGGCTTGTCTGCTCCTGTTGCCATCCCCATAACTTCTTCCCTATTTTCACCTTCTTGATGTTACCTTTCCCCTCTACTCTTCTTGAAAATGTAATAAAATGGACACTTCCACCACATAAAATACCCTTGCTGCTCATCTCCACACCATTCTTTCTTTCCTCTTTCCTTTTTGTGTGTTCCTCTGCTTGTTGTCCTCCCTTTCTCCCTGTCCTATACACTTCTTTACTTCCTGTTTATAATGTAAATGTATTAAGAATTTTAATTTACTGTAGTCCTTAACTGAGCCTCAGCTGTGCTTGTAGCAGCATGTTTTTGCTTGTGTGAACATACATTGCTGTGAGCATACTATATGGTTGCCTCTGGACCCCAGAGGTCCAAGAACCTCTTGGGATCATTGTATAAACTGTTGCAAATAGCCTGCTTATTCAGACTCGTCATGCAATATTACTTGTATTGCATAATTAATTAGTTTTGGGCTGTATTGTGCCAGTTTGACTGTACTATTATTCCCTTACACTACAAATTAAGTGATTGTTTTCTATACCCTGGCCTAATTCATTCTGTCTACTGCACCACTTTGTTTTGTGATTAACTACACTTTCACTTGGACTGTTATTATGTATGATTCATTGTCACAATACACAGTTGCTTGTGTCATATTATGCTACTGCTCAGCTGTTACTATAATATGAATTACTGACATACTACACATTTGTGTATGTCTACTCACTACATTACTTTCGAACCATTATTGTATATGATCCACTGACGTATGACATAGATGCTTATGTTTTCTTATGACTGCCAAATCTATATGTATGCTGTCAAAGGGCTTTCCCCCTGGACCTCCAATTTGTAAATGTTCTACCACATAGCAAGCAAAATGTAAATAAAATTAAAATAAATAAAATAATAAATTACTTAATAGACCATTTCAAAAACCTATATTACAGAACCAATACAGAACATCAAAATGTGCAGTTGTTATTATTACTATTACAATTGAAGCAAAATGAATAATACAGGTAACCTGCTAAATGCAACAAAATATTGACTGCTCATATTAAAAGTTATGTACGATTACTTTGTTTCATTTTAGTCTATTTGGATTACTTTCTGAACACTAGATTGTTATCTGGCACACATTTTCCTGAAAAAAATATTCATTTTCTGTGCTCAATAACTTATTTACTAAAGGTGTACAGTTATTTTCCAATAATTTGTGTAGTCTTGATCCTCAGTGTCTGTTGATCATCACCCTCTCCATTGCCAAACATTGCATTTAATTCCCATTACTTGGGTGGAAGTCGGCTGGGAGAAACCATCATTTAGACAGTCTCCAGGTTTCATTTGAAGCTTTTCTTTTTTTGTTTCCCCATCCTTATTGTTCACACTGTCACTGTGAGACATACGGAGGGGCATGCAAGGAGATGACAGTTGAGGATGTTTCTTCACTTCTGCAAGTGGTGTTTCCTCCAGGTATCCCTTCCCCACCCACATGGCATGCTTTTGAGCTTCCTGGTCTCCATCAGGAAGATAATGGGTCTATATTAGAAGCTCAAAACTCTGAAAGAGCGAATGCTCTTTAATCGAACTCTAATACCTGAAACCATACAATATGGAATGTACGGAACAGCGATTTTTTTCCCCAGGGAAAAAAAATCGCTGCTCCAAAAAAAAAAACCCAAAGACAAAATAAAGTGGGGGCTTCACCCCCCACACCCCCCCCTACTTAAATATACCAACTCTGAGATCACACCACAGTGGAGGAAATGGCAACATCCCGACAATGGCCCAGCAATTTTTTTCCCTAGGAAAAAAAAATCACTCTTCCATACCTACGATATTGCGTGGTTTTGAGTATTAAAGTTTGATTAAAGAGTGTTCGCTCCTTTGGAGTTTTGATCTTCTAATATAGACCCGAAGATAACACTACCCAGTGTGCCTACAAGTGTGTACAACCTCTCTCTTTCCCTTAAAGAGGCCAACGGGCTATATCCCTTTGTTTCACCCCCTCCTTGTGTGGCGCCTCCAGTGCCAGGATTGCTAGTCAAATCCCAGGTACCTGAGACCGAGTTGGAAATCCATCTCCTCTGCACAAGAACCAGGTGTACATTGCGAGAAATTAATAATTTATAGATGAAACAAGCATAAGCTTCCGCTTTTTTTTTTTTTTTTTTTTTTTTTATATTTCTTTTCTAGTAGACGTTCAAGTTACAGAAAAGAATATACTGATGCTGTTCCATTTCTGTGTGTGGTGGGAGTGTGGTTGGGTAGTAGTAGGGTATGACTCAGGTTCTGTCTGACTGTTCCAGAGTTCAATTTTTCTTTTTTTATTTCAGGTCTTTTATCTGAAAAACTCCAGTTTAAAGGAAGCATTGTGCACTCATTTAAAATGCCATTTGTGCTGGGTTATTCTTTTTGTGCTGTGACATCTGCAAACCCTCTGTCTGCACTTAATACACTGCATGTTCTGTTAACTATGTCAACTGAACAATGCTGATCTAGTAAATATGCTTTTCAACTTGTCTTTACCTTATGCAGGATTTTGTCTGCCACCAGCATTTACCAGATGCCACTTAGCCAATACATTTACACTTGTGTATTAGCTTTCCATAAGTATCCCATGTGGCACAAAATCAGAAGCAAGAATTACACTACCTGAAATATCACAGTTGTTTTTCTACGTTATTTACTAGGTAATGTCTAATACTGCAATGGGTCAAAAATCATTCTTTGTCCAGAGTTGCAGCAGTGTTGGTGCGGGTATATTTAATGTGTGTGTGTGTGTGTGTGTGTGTGTGTGTGTGTGTGTGTGTGTGAGTGTGTTTTGAGTTAGTATTTTTAACATACATATGCCATATTTTCATGTAGCTCTCTGATTTGATTACTTCTGTTTAATTAAAGGCAACTCATCAAATGTTTTTGAATTATTCATAAGAAGTAATTTCTTGTTGAGTAAATGCTGTCAACATAACTCTCTGAGATTTTTATTTACTGAATTTATGGAATCATCTAGTTACACTACTGAACAGTTTACTGTGCCCGTTACATTTTTTTTCCTGCAGAGATGTTTATGCTTTGGCCAGTGTTGAGCCACTGGTTAAGGTATTGTGAAATCATCACATGTGAAAAGATCAGCAAAAGACAAATCCAGCCCAGCTAATGCCCTCATCCTCCTGTCCTCTGAAGGCAGTGGAAGTAGCAACATCAGAATGTTCTCTGCCTTTCAGAATTCCATAAATGAAATAACTAAATATGACATCACCACAACTCAAAAAAAAAGGCATGTTTCCAAATGTGGTAGCAGTCTCAATGGGCACCCCAGAATGTCTGTATGAAGGGCTTCCGGTTCAGTGCAGCTCCATTGATATTTTTTTCATTCAGGAATGGGTCGTCTATTCTTTTGCACAGCTAAATAGGGCTGTAAAACATATGCAGTCAGTAATGTCAGTCACAACAAAAAAGGCCTCATGGGATGTTAATGTTCAGTGGAATGCAGGAGGATACAATAAAGTATATAAATGTGTCTGGCATTGTCAACTGTGTGTCTCATCCCAGTATACTAGAGTCAAAGCTGCACTGTACAGGTAATAGTGTATAGCTGGACAATAAAGCAATGTCATCAAAAGGCACACAGCCATACATATATCCACACACACACACACACACACACACACACACACACACACACACACACACACACACACACACACACACACGCACACACACGCACACATACACACACACACGCAGACACTAACACAGACACAAAAAGATCTGTACAGGCATTCCCATGTATGTGTGTGTGTGTGTGTGTGTGTGTGTGTGTGTGTGTGTGTGTGTATGTATGTGTGTTGTGTGTGGGTGTCTGTCCATGTGTCAACATGCTGAAACACTGCCTGTCTCCCTAAGCATTACACACCCATACCAAATTCTTCCCAATGCATTCCCATACTCTGCCAAGCACACAGGCTACCATACTTTGTACCTACAACTTCCTAAGTGCAATAACAGGACTGTGAGTACAGTATAGTAAAGTGATATGGATTGCTGATGAGTGTATAGTTTACAAGATGCATACTTATTTGCCCTTTGATTGTAGAGAAGCTCTGCTTGTACGCTCTTTACACCACAGAGAACCCTGCTGAACAGACTGTATTTCTGTATATCTTTCCTAGGCCACACCCCTATTTATCCTTTCACTGTTGTGAACCTAAGTATATGCTATGTGTGTACCGCAGTGAGCTTTAGTGCACAGGCAGTATTTCTATACACTCTTCCTTTGCCGCACATATGTGTACTTTTGCAATATGATGAACCCCTGGCTGCACTTTTTTGGCACAACAGAAACCTCTGATGCACAGGCTGCATTGTCTGTACTCCCTTCCTATCCTTGTGCAGCTGTGCTACTGGCCATGGACACTACATCTATGTACAATTCATGGGCCTCCATGATGTGAGCCCTGCCATGCAGATGCTTCATTCTCTTAGTAACATGCAGCTGCAGTGCCCCATCTGCCACTGATATGTGTAAAAAGCTGTACTTAGCTTAATACTTTGCACAGGTGGTTCTTGTACTGAAAGTCATATGATTCAGCTCATGAACTGCATACATGTGAGTAGTGTGGACTGGGTCATCATCATAATTATAGTCCTGTTTTCACATTTTCTTCATGAGGTTGGGGTATAGTTATTAACTGTTGCCATCTGTCTTTATTCAATGCCACTCTCCTACCTTCTTTCACAGTCATGGCTAACTGTCACAGGTCTTCTCTCACACAATCTATCCTCTCTTTTTGCTGGATGCCCTTGTTTCCTCTTGACCATTCTTGTCTGTCCTACACCTTCTTCTCCAGATTATCTTCTGCTTATCTGCATACGTACCCAAGCCACCATAATCTGCTGTCTTTGACCTTCAATGCAAATGTCCCACAGTGCATACCCTACCACCCATCTTAGAAACTTCATCTCCATCACCTCTAGTTTCCTGAACTGCTCTGCCTTTACTGGTTTATAGGTTCAAAGGTTCATAGATTAGTACTAGGCTAACTACCCTTTCGAGCCATTTTAAGTCTAGCCAATTACCCCTTGTGAGACTCAAACCCTGCACCTTGTGTTTGTAAGGCAAACATCTAAACCATTACACCACTCTCCCAACTGCCCAGGTTTCTGTACCATACAGTAGTACTGGTTGCACCACTGTTTTGTACACCTAACTTTACAGCTTCTTTGGCACTCTGCTGTCATATAGTAGTTCTGTCACTCTGTGCCAGTTGGCTGCAGCCCTCTGATTCTAGCTTTAACCTCCTCATTCAGACTTATCTTCTCCTGCACCACCACTCTCAGATACTTGAAGCTGTTAATCTGCTCCACTATTTTCCTTTCCATCTCAGTTTTCTGCTTCTACTAATTTCTCCCATTTGCTACCATTACAACTGTCTTATCTGTACTCACTTTCATTCATATGCCTTCAATTTTACATTACATTCTCCTATCCTTTACAAAGTTCTTGCTCAGAGTCTGTGTGTAATGCCACATCGTCTGCATACAACAACGTTGTTGATCTGTCCCTGCCAACCTATTTGCTGATGTAGTCCATTACCAGTATAAACAGCAGTGGGCTCAGGGCTGAACCGTGATGTATACCCACTCCCACTGGGAACCCCTCTGAGGGCTAAACACTGTTCTTACCTAAGTCATTGGGTACTTGTACACAGATTGCAGTAATTCTACCATTGTTTCTGGGACTTTGAACCACTGTAGGACTGCCTGAAGCAGTTTTCTTGTAACTTTGTCATATGCTTTCTCCAAGTCTAGGAATGCCCAGTTGGATTCTTTCCTCATCTCTAGCTTTTTTTCAACCATCTGTTTCACTGCAAACATCAGGTCAGTTGTGCTGCATCCTGACCTGAATCCGAACTGCTCTCCTGCCATCTTACTTTCTACTACTCTGCATATTCATTTATCAATCACCCTTTCCAGAACTTTCATGCAGTGTGATAAAGTGCCTCTGATGCTTTGTTCTTTGCTATTTCAGCTCCTCTCTAAGCCTCTTTGTTAACCAACTAGCATTCCTTCTTTGCCTAGTCTGTCTTTTCTAGCTCCCACTTTTCCCTGCACTCCTTTTTTCTTTTGATGACTTCCTGCACTTCTGCATTCCCCCCACTGGCTTTCCCTATGTATCTTATTTCCATACCTTGCTCTGCCGCATAACTGTTCTGCAGTCCTCACACATTCTGTTTTGAGACACTGCTATTCTTCTTCAACTCCGCCTATTTTGTCTTTTTTTCCTGAGGTGCTAGACCCCTGAGTAATTCCTTGAACTCCTGTGGTTTCTCTCTAGTCAACTTCCAGGTCTTTAGCCTAGTCTCTGTTGATCTCAGAGCCTTCTCTGACCACTGCTTGCAGATGATTCTGACAACGTGATTTATGGCTTGGGCTGACTCTTTCACTGGGGATGACTTTGGAGTTGTTGATTCTATCCCACTGTCCTTTTCTTACTAGGAGGAAGTGTATCTGAGTTACACATTAGTCACTCTAGTATGTGATTTTTTGACTGTCTCTGAGCCATGTGTTGGCTACTATTAAGCCATTTGTCAGACAAAAGTAGCTTACTTGCCTTTGGTGCAGAAGGCAGTGGGTTCTGCTCTCATACCATGTAGATGGATTGCTGACCCTGCAGTGCACTTTAAAGAGGGACGTGTTAGGCCATTCCTTATATTAGGACATAACATCATACTTGGCCACAGGTGTGGCCAGAGCTGACTTGCTTGACATCATGATGGAGTTGTCAGTTAAGTGTTTTGCACATTTCTTAATTGTTATTCTAATTCTTTACTTTTTTCAACATTAAAAAGCTTGAAGTTAAAATATAAAAAAATTGAAACTCTAATATTAGGCATTAAAAACTTAATGTCAGTGAAAGACAACAACACACATCCTGAAAGGGGACTGCTGCCCCCCGCATCCCCTGCTTTACACAGTTTTAAGTACCTTGCAGTCCTTTTGAAGGGGATGTAAGACTCCGATGAACTCTACACAGCCATTTTTTTTTACATATCATTTTCTTAAGAAGAATAAAAGAAAAATAGGTCTGAAAGTATAACGTTGTCTCATGTCACACTGGGTCTGGTGCTTGCTACTCCACATCCTAATGTGTCCTAATATAAATAATTGCCAAGTGTGTTCCTGAGTGTGTCATCCTCTGGATGAGATGTTAAACTGAGGCCCCATCTACCTGTGTTAATGGTAGGTGCTGTAAGGTCTTTTATATCCACCTGGGCTATACAAAGATTTGGAGGAAGTTCCCCAATGCCTGGCCAAATTTCCACCAGCAGTAAAAATTCCACCAAGAGTCTCCCTGAAAAGATGATACTAGCCTAGTGGGACAAACCTGGTCAACAAAGGATATTTATATGAGAAACTTTAAATTAAATCCATATTTCTGGCTTCAGTTCAACAGTAAAGAAGAAAATAGTATGCACTCTGACAGTTTTGAGCAGTGTTTATAGTAATGGGGGGAAGACAAGTAACGAGACACAAGAAAGCAGTGTTTATAGTAATGGGGGAAGACAAGTAATGGGATACAAGAAAGCAGTGTTTATAGTAATGGGGGGAAGACAAGTAATGGGACACAAGAATTGCTGTGGGGGGGTGGCCCTGGTCCATTCACCTGCCTAGGGCCCCATTTGACCATGACCTGGCTCTGTTTATATGTCATTTAGTTCTTCTGCTTCATTCTGTTTAATTTATTTCCTAAGTGTATTCTGGGTATGTGCATATGTATATTTAATACATAGGTCTCCAACAACTGTATTTTTAGAACTTGTGTACAGTTTCTGATTTTCACTCTGGAGTTAATCAGAAAAGAGTTGGATAACAACTGTAAAGTATTTTAAGAAATCTGAACAGTTTAATTATCACCTGTACACGTGCAACTTTATACGTAATTTATATTGAATATTTTAAGTGTCTAAATAGATATTCCTCAGTTCCAATAATATTCATTTTGAAGTTATGTAGACTGTAGATTGAATTTCCACACATATACATCCATGTGATTTGAAGTCAGATGCAAATGAACAGTTATTCATTTTAGCTTGAGGACCGAATAATCTGATTACATACAAGAGGGTCTTGGACTCACACAGGTGGACTCACACAGGTTATTCAGCAGCCAAACAGGCCAATTTAGCTCTCAGATAACAATTCCCTAAATTATTTTGTTATTCAATCTTTCAAAAACATGTACTGATGATGCTGTCCTAGCTCCTGTTAGGGACAACTGTCTAATTTTCTTTCAGTGGTCCTGCAAAACAGGAACATTCCTTACTATCTGCCTTTCTCCCAGATCCAGAAGTTCAAATAATTTTTATTGCATAGGTCGTATGTTTTTCAACGTTTCTCATTGGGAACTGTATCTTCCCTTTAAATATGATTTTTAAACCTCAAAATACATTTTTTCTCTTATTCTCAAAAAAAAAAAAAAAAAAAAAATATATATATATATATATATATATATATATATATATATATGTGTGTGTGTGTGTGTGTGTGTGTGTGTGTGTGTGTGTATTTCTAGCTCTCAACCTCTTACTGCAAAAAATTTGGACAAAACCAAAAAAATGGGGGATAAAGCAAGAATTGGTAAGGTTGTGCAGGGGGATGCCACACACACACACACACACACACACACACACACACACACACACACACACTATATTCATGATCCAGTCTACAATGTGGGTCATACTTTTCATTCTAAAATTATAACTACATACTTATCTAAGCATTTGAAAGTAATCCTTGAACAACTGCAGTAACTATATAAGATAGCAATCTTTTGTTCCTTTAGTGATAAGGAACCATAGCAAATAGCAATGCTATATGGTACATATGAAGGAGATTCACTGAGTTCTTTAAGAAATGTTAGCATTCTTTTGCTATAATAAATATGACGATTATTGTGGACTTTCCTTACTGTGAATCTTGTAAGTGTAACATTTCAGTGGTGTACTGTTTTGTTTGCCTTTCTCTAATTTGTGATGTGCTTTGGTAAGTTTTGAAGACAAAAAAAGAAAGAAAAAGAAAGGACATTAAGAATCAGCCCTAAGGAAACCATATCAAATTTATGCTACCTAAGTGCCTTAATGTTTTATATCTTTTATGTGACCGGAAAAGTTGATTAAATTCCAAGAATGTATCCTAATCATATAACAGCACATTGGTCATTTCTTAAAAAAATAAAAAGTGTTACAGTGGGAGAGAACTGGGTAACCTCCGGCAAGGGAACATTAAAATGAAGTGTGTGTGAGAGACAAAAAGCATCAAGCAATTGCATTAGTAAAGAATATTTAGAAAGGTGCTTTATGATTAGAATGCAAAGTCAGTGAGATGGGTATTGTAGGCAAGGCCATCACTTATTAGTATCTAGAGGTTAAAATATAATTAGCTAGCAGTCAAAGACGGCAGTGCAATTACTGCAGGTATGCAGATTCAGAATATCAGATCACTTACTAACTTCATTTTAGTGATGTTTTCCTTCTGTCAGCATTTGTTTATAACACGTGTTTCTCTTGATTTTACATTACACACAAATTAAACCACAACAACCAACTGTATAATGCAAAATCAAGAGAACTACTGAATGGGATCAGCTTCAAAAAGTATTAACATAATTATAAGCTTAAATCAGAAACAGCAGATCAGGATTCCAGCAAATGGAACTTCAAAAGTTGGTAAATCTGTGTAAAATTTTAGCCCAGTAGCCTCGGCTGGGGTGCCATCTGTGTGGAGTCTGCATGTCATCCCTGTGGTCGCGTGGGTTTCCTCTGGGTGCTCTGATTTCCTCCCACATCCCAAAGACATGCTGTAGGTGGATTGGATACTCTAAACTGGCCCTAGGTGTGCATGCATGCGTGTGTGCCTTCTGTGGAATGTTGGGCGCCGGGCCGGCAACTCGACACAGTAAAACTCCACTGCGACTCATGAGCAGACAGGTGATCTGCTGTGGTGACCCCTAACCGGGAAAAGCCAAAAGAAGAAATGGATAAGAATGAAGATGCAGGGACTGCAAAAAACAGCAAGTGGTAAACACACAAGTGGAAATTGATCTGATTCCGAGAGGAATGCAAAATTAAAATATAGTTCACAGTGGGAAGAAAAACAAGACTGGAACTGAGGGTTTACTGGAAAAATGATACTGTGGGTAGGAATATAAGTGACATGGTTAAAGTGGGCGTTACTTTAGTTAGCTTTAATTCGGGACAAATTTTAAACACTGGGATTGTCCCTTTAAGCTTATATCTTTTTGTGTTGTATCCCAAAATGTTAGGTGAAGATGCTTTTTTTATTAACAGGAGTTTGTTTAACCAACATTTATTTAATAACAGAAAAATTGTAAAACAAATATTTGCAGAAAAAGAAAGATAAAAAAATGTGTTTCTAAGTTAGAAGTTTAATATGTCCAATAAAATGAAATTTGGAACTTATAAATGATAGCCCATATGCTAGGGTTGTAAAGAAACATATGGCTCTTGTAAGAGAAGATCCATCCTCTGCAGCTCCTAGAATTAAACCCATAAGCATTAGGACCACTTTGCAAACAAGTTTCTCAGCCTAGTATTTTTTTTTTTGTTAGCTGAGTAAGCCCACTGTACACAAGTATCCTTTTTCAGGGATGACTAAGAAGTTCAAGTTTGCTCAGGGTCACACAGTAGGCAAATAGAGGTTGAGGGAATAAAACCCTGGGTGAGAAATTGAGAGAGATAGAATGATTACATGTTGGACTGTCATCTCTTAATAAATAATAAAAAAGTAATCCACACTTTTTCTGGTTTTGTTTTGGGTCTCTATTTAAGACAGAGAAAGATTTCCATAGATTTCCATAGATGCAGCTATAGGAAGATATTCCTTCTCAGGGCAAGCACATCTAGGATATAATTTGTTTTGGTAAGGATCACAATTTCTTCAGCTGTTCAGTTTACTGTGAATTTTCAAGATTAGGCATAACAAGAATCAGTTTCAGTTACATTTATATAAAAAAGTCATTGACAGTACATGGGTCATCTATACCAATATTTGGTGAGCAAAGCTGCTATTCTTTGGCTTTGAGATTTTCTGGTTATTTGGCCTCAAAGCCTTCAAAACACCCTGCAGCTGAAGTTGTTAAAAACATACATAAGCTTCTCAAGCATCATATAACTTTTTCTCTAGGGTAGCTTCTAAAATCATGGATCGACTAGAGACTTTGGTTTTAAATCACATATTATATCTCAACTGTTTTTCCTGACTCAGAAACAAAGAAATACCCCTCATCCAGTGATGGCTGGTGACTTCAAATCAAAGGGGGCTGCAGGAGACAACTGAATGGAGTGGGGCCAACTAGAAAGGGGCTGAGCTATGTTACAGTGGCATCAACACTGACCATGCTTACCATTTTACATAAAATAAGTGCTCATTCACTATAGCACATGCTGAATAGTGTACCAACCAATACTAGACTAAACTGAATTTCAGGGTTAATGAGGTTTTTAGGTCTTGTTATAACACAAAAGACCTAAACACCTCTAACCAGTAACAAAGTGGTTGGCCTTGACTGTATGAAACTATTGTGACTATACATGATGTAGTAAACATACATTGTTCTGCATGAAGTAATCTGCATTTTATACAATGCCAAATGAAAAGTAGGATTTGGAGATCTCACTGTACTATCTTGATTTATTATTCACAATTCAAGGTCACTCCAGTGTCTAATGTGCCAGTGGTTCTGAGAGACAGTGAGATGATCTTAAAGTCACTACAATTTGCTATTATAGTTACCATGGCTGGAAGGCAGAGCACATTGCTACGTGTATATAAGTTGGTTTAAAGACTTACCTATGCAGTATGCTGCAAACAGTACTCCTTACTCTGTTTTTTTTTTACCTGAAGAGGAGCTGTGGTCTGGATTTGATTTTTCTTTCTTTTTTCTAGACACAGAAAAGGGACCATTTCATGTTTACCATGCCTTTGCTGTGTTTCTCCTGGTATTTCTTAGGTTTCTTACTTGTAGATAAAGTCCATTCTTCCCTCTTTATTTTGTGCAAACAAATCAATAGCTCTTTGGTTGAAGTTTGTTATACTCCACTCTAATTCTTCTATAGAAATCATAGCCAATGCAATAATTCTTTTCTGCCCCACAGTACTACAAAGAAATATTTTAAGTCTTTTCAGTGTTGTGAAACACCTTTCTGCCTCAGTAGTTGACACTGATGTGGTGGCTATAATCAAGAACACATTGAAAATCTCTGAAAATACACTGGTCAATGAGTTGTCCACCAAGACTTTTAACATCTTGACTACACTGCCACTTGCTGCAAAGTCTTTACTATGATACACCACTCCAATTTTTTTCTAAGTTGTCTGCTCAACAGAAATGGATAGTTTTCTTATGCTGCTGTGAAGAGATTTTCTGGAAACTCTTTTATGTATGGTGAAAAGTTTCCAGGCAATAACACTGAGAAGCCTGAAGATGTCCAATTTGTTCAAATCGTGATGTTGCCTGGAATTTATGACATCACACACTTCCTTTGCATCAGTAGACAATGTCTGATGCAGTGGTTGTGATCTTGATGGTCCTCGTCTACATCTCGCCAGGGTGCTCTCAGTTTGTAAGTACTGATCTGATGTTGTTAATCTTCTTTCCGTTCATCACTGATGGGGTCAGTTCTGGGCCCTCGGAACCAAGTCAGCCTAATACCAAGCTTGTGCCAGCCAAAAACTCTTGAGCTAAGCTTCTACCCACAATGCCCTTCTCCCTGTTACCTCAGATCTCGTTTGCCACGTAGCCATAAAGCCGCATTTCAGCTGAGCTCTCAGCTAAGTGAAAATTTTTTGATATCTTGTAGGATTTTTTGTCACCTTTCTTCCTGATTGTGGAATATATTGATAACTCTATATATTTACAGTTATATTTAGACTTTTCACTCTTACTTCTACCCGTTTGGTAAACTTTTAAGTACTATTGCTGGTATGGCCTTCTCTCTGTACCCTTGTGGTATTCGTCATATACCATCGTTGGCATTTCACTTTCTTTCCCTGTTATTTGACTAACTGTGTGTTTTTTGATGTATTTTATAGTTCTTGTGTGTATTTAGATAGGTTTAGACATAGAAATAGCAGAGTTTAATTTTTTTTCTATAGTATTCTACTTTGTTGTTGTGTGTAAATTTCATGATGTCTGATAAAAAGGGCATATCGGGTTTCAAACATTGTGCTTCTTATAAGGGTAAACTTCTGAATAGTGATTCTCATGATGATTGTATTTATTGTTTGGGGGGGTCTATATTATATCAAAAAAGTTTGAATGATGTAATATCGAACTTAAACATCCGAAACCTGAAAATGATGAATCCACGGCACATCGATTTTTTTCCCAGGGAAAAAAAATCAGTGGGCTGTTTTCAGGGCTTGGCTATTTCCTCCACTGTGGTGCGATCTCGGAGTTGGTATATTTAAGTAGGGGATCTGTGGGGGGTGAAGGCCCCCACTTTAGTTCAAGTTTTAGGTTAGAGGTTTTTTTTTTTTTTTTGTGTTAGGGAACATCGATTTTTTTTCCCTGAGAACAAAAATCTCTGTTCTTTCTGTTTGCTATTTTAATGTTTCGGACATTTAAGTTTGATATTACATCATTCAAACTTTTTGAAGTTCAATGATGTAATATAGACCCTTTGGGGGTGCCCCATCTTTCGGTGCCACTTCCCTGTGTGATATGTCAAAGTTTCAGTCAGCGCACTTTTAACGAGTGCAAGAATAAGTTGACCATGAAGGGCCTACTTAAGTCGCCCTTTTCAGAGGCCCTTTCTGTGACGGAGGTCTCATCCCCTCCAATAAAAGATAAGAAAAGGGTGCATTCAGTTTCCTCTTCACCTTCTGGTGACCAGGGCAAGTCTGTGAAACCTAAAGTGCCAAAACTGCCTTTGGAGCATAAGTTTGCCTTGTCGGCACTGACCTCTTCTGCTCCAACTATGACTGTTACTATGCTGGGACCAGCTTTGGCTCTGATACTGTCTCCAGCACCTACTATTGACCTCACTATGACTACTATAACTTCGGCACTTGGTGCCACTTCGGTGCAGTACACGCCTTTGATGCCTATCTCTGCAATTACGATTGAACCTTCCATGCCAGCTCCGAGTGCCCCTTCAGTGCTGAGCTCTTTTATGGCCCTGTTAAGTATGAATTTGACCCCACTGCTTCCGTTCTCCAGACTTGAGACATCGGTGCTGGTAGATTCCACATCACGGACCCCACACTCTCTGTCCATAGACCAATTTCTAGGGCAGGTGTACAGTCTGTTCCTAGAATGTCTGACTCCCTGTCAGGAGTATCCACTAGATCCTCCAGGAGCCTTTCAGAACTTGATGTGGTGCGTCTTGTGGACCAGCTGTTGACAGCCAGGGGGATACCCACTCCTTCCAGGACCCATCCTCCTGTAGGACTTGGGTTGACTTCTCCACAGACT
The DNA here is from genome assembly GCF_019279795.1 of Protopterus annectens. Taxonomy (NCBI): domain Eukaryota; kingdom Metazoa; phylum Chordata; order Ceratodontiformes; family Protopteridae; genus Protopterus; species Protopterus annectens. The sequence goes on from NC_056746.1 coordinate 384,357,701, forward strand.
CCATCCTATTCTCCTCCTTTGACCATACTGGTTCCAAAGCCTTCTGCTCTGACGTCCTTTTCGGAAGCCCCCATCTCGGCTCCTGTTGAGGACCTCACTGGGGCTCTGCGACTGTCCCTTTGGTCCTCAGTTCCTACTGAATCGGTCCTTCCTCAAACTTGTGATTGGGCAGCAGGCTTCTCAGTTTGTGGCACAGTTTTGAGAGTCTCTTCAGCTCCATCCTCGGTGCCGAGAACCCTGCCAGCACTGATACTGTTTGAAGCTCCATCCTCAGGAGTGGGTTTGATGGAGTTGGGTGTGACCCCGGGTCTGAGGTTGTCCTTATTGGTACTGGGCTCCCATCCCTCTTCGGACAGACCTGCTTTCCATGCAATGGAGAGGTTACTTGTTTCTGGAAGCATTCCACCGACATCAGATCCCCAAACCTCTCCTCCTGAGCTACAGCTGTCACAGACCACCTTCCTGGGACACTGGGCAGGAAAGCTGCAAGACCCCTCATTGCAGGGTGCCCCCTCTTCTGAATTCTCCTCAGAAGTCCCCACTGAGGAGCCCCCATGGAAAATATCATGCAAGAGGAAGCACGTAGACTCACCTGAGGAGTCGCTAACAGAGGACATGGATTTCAGTGATGGTGAAGGGTCCCCACAGTCACCTCCTGAGGATATCTGAAATGTTGAAACAGAAGGGTGACTGGAAGCCCACCATTCCTTCTTCTGAGAAGTCTGTGTTTCTGCAGGCTTTCTGTGCCCAGCCATCTACCTCTTGGGTGACCCCACCTACAGACAAGCTAGTTCAGCTCATGGTGCAGCACGTTTGAAAGAACCCTGATTCTTTTGAGGTGATCCCTCAGAGACCTGACAAGATGCTTTCTCCACCCGAGGAAAACCCAGATTGGTGCAGAGGTTTACCAGTTGATGCTATGGTGGTGGTGGTGGCCATGAAGAAGGGTCTTGCTGAAGAGAGTTCTACTGTCTACCCACCCAACAGAGATTCCCGGGACATGGACAGATTGGGGAAGTGAGCCTTTGCATCAGCAACTTTTGCCATATGGTCCCTGAACTACTTGGCACATTCTACAAGGCTCCAAAGAGAATTGATCTCCGACCTTGCTGGAACACTCACAGGGCAGGTGTCTGATGAGGTAAGGGATAAAGTTGCCTCACAGTTCGCAACCCTAGAATCAATCTCCAATTCATCCATGAGGTTGTTCTCTCATGCAACCGAAGGGGCAGCTAAAGCTGCGGGTTCAGGCACAGTTATGAGATGCCATGCCTGGATGTGCCTTTGTGACCTCGTGGACCCTTTCAAGTTTTCCTTTCTGAATGTTCCCATTGAAGCATCTTCCCTTTTTTGCCCCACGGTAAAGGACACTCTGGCCATGTGTGAGCAGGACAGTAAGACCCCGTCTGCCGTAGGTCTATATTTTTCCAATCCTCAATGCTCCTTTTCCAGGAACCAGAGGAGTGGCAAAATGTGGCACAAAAAATCTCAGGGTCCTTTCCATGCCACACATTGTGATGATACCCCCAGGGACAGAGGGGACAACAATTCTGGAAGACGTGCCTACCAAGGCAGAGGGAGTCCACATAATCAGGGACCCAGGGATTCTTTCTCTGGGCAGCCTTATAAGTACTTCTGAAGAGCAGCCTGATTGCTTTCCTCTGGAAGCAGTCGGGGGTTGTTTCTCTCTGCACCAAGCTGCCTGGCATTCAGTAACTGCTGATTGTTGAAGATCATAACCAGAGGTTACACCATTCCCCTCATCGCTTATCCAAAACTCCCAAAAAAATTCTCGATGTTCCACCCAGTCAAAGGGAAGAAGCAGCTACAGAAATAAACAAGCTGTATCAAAAAAGAGTCATCCAATAAGTTCTACCAGACCAATGCAGATCTGGAATTTACTCAAGATTCTTTTTGGTGCCAAAAAAGACAGGGGGCTGGAGACCGATTCTGGATCTCAGCAGGTTGAACAGGTCTGTTGCCCAAACCAGATTCTGGATGGTCACAGTTCAGTCCATTCTCCCCTTTCTAAGGGAAGGCAATTGGATGTGCTCGATAGATCTCTGGGACACGTATTACCAAATCAAAATGGACAAATGCTCCAGGAGTCTACTTCACTTCAGGCTAGGAGCCAGTCATTATCAGTTTAGTAAAAACAAAGATTCCCCCAACGCTGTGGTGAACTGTCTCAAAAAGTAAACAGAAACAAAAACAAAGACAGTGAGTTCACCAAATTCGGCTTTTTGGAAAACAATGAGTTCACGAGTGAGTAAATTCCAAAATTCGATCTCTCTTTAATATGTAAATAATAAAAATGACAAAACCAAGTAAAATAAGAGTCCCTTAAAATAAACACGATAAGCGCTTTCGATAAAAATCTTCCTCAGATCGTGATCTAAAAGTGGGACTAACATTCATTTTTAAAAGATGTTCCTCTATATTGCTAACCAATCCGTACACAGAACAAGTAACTTTCAATCCATAATAGTATTCCTCTACCTCATTTGCATATACAAGATCAAGTGCTTCCGTTTCCCGCCTTTTTCATTGCAACTCATAGTATGCAAATAAGGTGCATACACATCCAATCAAGAATGTGGAAAAAAAAACATATGCTGGTGATTGGCGATGACTTATCTGTCTTACTTACTCGCAACCATAGCTTAGAGCCTCTTTCCTTAATATGAATGCCTCTATATAACAGAATGTTTGAAAACTTTTAAAACAAACTGTACAGAGAGAACAGCTTGAAAGTCATCCATTATATTAAACTCGTAAGTGTGCATGAAGCCAATCGCTTCGGTTTACATATTTTCAGGGATATATCGGTAGTCTACATCCTAGGCTTTATTTACAGAGCAAGATATCAAGCCTATACAGCCTGGAAATAACCAAAAGTAGATATATCCATTTTTTATATATTATATATTTACATCAACCAACATGATATCTAGTCCAGTTCATTGGTGTACATAAAGCTGATCGCTTCGGTTTGCATAAGAAATCAACCTGTCTTCACTGTTTCAAAGATCTACAATTTCGTAGTCTAAAAAATATGACTTTAAATCATGCATGATAGCATTATTAATGATAGTAGCACAACTCGATGTTAAGAAACACCATCGGTGGCTGATACCAATTTATCCAGGTAATCAAGTTACCGTGTTGTTGTATAATTTAAAATAAGTGACATATAGACACATATCAGGACAGATCAGGTTGTCTTCATTGTTCTGAAGATCTAATAGTCTATAAGGGCACATTCTTAAGTCATGCTTAATAGTATTATTCATGAAAGTGACACGCTCGATGTTTAAAAGCAACGTTGGTAGCAAATGACAGTTTATCCAAGTAACCAAGTAACCAAATTACTATGTGGTTGTTATAACTTGGAATAATTAGAACATAAATGCATCTTGTTTGTAACAAGGCAATGCCATTCTTGTGCAGAAGCCAACAGCCATACGTTGTCATGAGTAATAGAACTTTCTAATATCTCAGCATATCCTCTCTCTCTGTAGGAACTTCTAAGTGTATATCAATCTGATACATGGAATTCTTGCAGCATGGTAAACATGCTATTGCGTATAGACAGAAGACATCAAGCAGGATTTCTTTTAAAATAGATTTCATAATAAAATAGCTCCTCTTTTAGTGTTGATTTCTCAACATACATACTTATAACACATTTCTTGAATGCATACGTGTTTTCTTTATACTCGGTCTCTTGAGTTTCAAAATTGGTTTTAGAGGAACAATGCTATTTAAGCCTGGAGGGTGATCAGCCCTCAGGCTGATTATCCATTTGGTTTCTCTTAAATCAGTCAAGTTCTCGATATCACCTCTCCTTGGTCTGACAAAAATGTTTTCAATCACTTTATACATAAATGTGTGACCTCTATTCATGTCAACATGACAGGCTAGTGCATTGTGCATATCTTTGTTAGTAATGTCCCTTTGGTGTCTTTGTATTCCTTTTTGAGCAACTGGTTAGTTTTTCCTATGTAAAAGGATGAGCAATTTTTACAAGTTGCTAAATAGACGACATTACAAGTTTTACAAGTCACCTTAACATTAAAAATATACTCTCTTCCAGTAGCCAGATGAACAAACTGATTGCTACTATCTATCAGTGCACAGATATTACAATTGCCACACATATATGTGCCTTTGTGTCCCTTTATTGGGTTACTATTCTGTGTGTTGGAGCATAAAAGTCTTTTTATGTTCTTTTTGTTCTTATAACAGAACTGTGGTCTTTCCCCAACAATATTTTTTATCTGCGGGTCCTGAGTTAGAATAGGCCAAAATTGATTTACTACTCTCAAAATTTGAGAATTGTCAGTACTGTAAGTCAGAGAAAACTTGATATTCATATTTACTTGTTTGGCTACATTCTGCCACTCTATATTCTGAGGGTGCAAATCCTGCTCTTTGTACCCTCTATCTTTGAGATTCTCCTGTAGAAATTTTACTTCTCTGCTTCGTGCTGATTCCCGATTATACCATTTGTAAATTCTATTTGTCTCATTGGTCATAATATTTCTGACAATGTGTCTCGGATGCATGCTACTTTTTTGTAGATAATGATTTCTCCATGTGCTCTTTCTATACAGATCAAAGTCCAAAGTACCTGAATCATTGAAGCTGACACTGACATCCAAGAAATTTATAGTTTGCCTTGAACAATCCGAATGGTGCCCATGGCCACCCCCCATTTCTGTAAATAGATAGGAAATCATCTGTATATCTGAAACTATTACGTCCAATAGTTTCAGGCCAAGGATGGGCCACAGAGAATTTATCGTTATATGTGGAAAAGGAATTAAGGGAACGTTTAAATTCCTATACAACAGTATTAAGAGATACAGATGATTTCCTAGATAAATTATTTAAATCTATGGAAAATGCAGTAAATGAGGGTGACCTTCTGTTAACAAACTTGGATGTCAATAATCTTTTTACCACTATTCCAAATGATATTGAAATAGATTCTGTCAGAAGGTTGATGTTAACTAAGAAAACTGCAGCTGAAACATGAATCATCTGTGATCTGCTAGAATTGATTTTGGAGAATAACTATTTTATATATGGAGAAAAGATCTATTTACAGAAATGGGGGGTGGCCATGGGCACCCCCTGTGCCAATAGTTACTCCAATCTAGTTCTTGTTGAATGGGAACAACAGGTTGTATTAAACACCAATAATCCTTGGCAGAAAAATATTCTTTATTATGGATGTTTTGTTGATGACCTATTTATCTTATGGAAAGGTGACGAAGAGCAATTTAGATGATTTCATAAATATCTTGATATGACCACCTCTTTTTTAACTTTCACTTCGAATTGTTCAAGGCAAACTATAAATTTCTTGGATGTCAGTGTCAGCTATCTATACGCAATAGCATGTTTACCATGCTGCAAGAATTCCATGTATCAGATTGATATACACTTAGAAGTTCCTACAGAGAGCGAGAATATGCTGAGATATTTGAAAGTTCTATTACTCATGACAATGTATGGCTGCTGGCTTGTGCACAAGAATGGCATTGCCTTGTTACAAACAAGATGCTTTTGTGTTCTAATTATTCCAAGTTATAACAACCACATAGTAATTTGGTTACTTGGTTACTTGGATAAACTGTCATTTGCTACCAATGGTGCTTTTAAACAATGAGCGTGTCACTTTCATGAATAATACTATTAAACATGATTTAAGAACGTGCCCTTATAGACTATTAGATCTTCAGAACAATGAAGACAACCTGATCTGTCCTGATATGTGTCTATATGTCACTTATTTTAAATTATACAACAACACGGTAACTTGATTACCTGGATAAATTGGTATCAGCCACCGATGGTGTTTCCTAACATCGAGTTGTGCTACTATCATTAATAATGCTATCATGCATGATCTAAAGTCATATTTTTTAGACTACGAAATCGTACATCTCTGAGACAGTGAAGACAGGTTGATTTCTTATGCAAACCGAAGCGATCGGCTTCATGTACACCAATGAACTGGACTAGATATCATGTTGGTTGATGTAAATATATAATATATAAAAAAATGGATATATCTACTTTTGGTTATTTCCAGGCTGTATAGGCTTGATATCTTGCTCTGTAAATAAAGCCTAGGATGTAGACTACCAATATATCCCTGGAAATATGTAAACCAAAGCGATCGACTTCATGCACACTTACGAGTTTAATATAATGGATGACTTTCAAGCTGTTCCCTCTGTACAGTTTGTTTTAAAAGTTTTCAAACATTATGTTATATAGAGGCATTCATATTAAGGAAAGAGGCTCTAAGCTATGGTTGCGGGTAAGTAAGACAGACAAGACATCGCCAATCACCAGCATATGTTTTTCCACATTCTTGATTGGATGAGTATGCACCTTATTTGCATACTATGAGTTGCAATGAAAAAGGCGGGAAACGGAAGCACTTGATCTTGTATATGCAAATTAGGTAGAGGAATACTATTATGGATTGAAAGTTACTTGTTCTGTGTACGGATTAGTTAGCAATATAGAGGAACATCTTTTAAAAATGAATGTTAGTCCCACTTTTAGATCACGATCTGAGGAAGATTTTTATCGAAAGCGCTTATCGTGTGGATTTTAAGGGACTCTTATTTTACTTGGTTTTGCCATTTTTATTATTTGCATATTAAAGACAGATCGAATTTTGGAATTTACTCACTCGTGGACTCATTGTTTTCCAAAAAGCCGAATTTGGTGAACTCACTGTCTTTGTTTTTGAATCATTATCAGTTTCGTTCCCTGCCATTCGGACTCTCTACAGCCCCCAGAGTGTTCACAAAGTGCACGGCAGTGGTTACAGCTCACTTGAGACTGCAAGGATTTTGGATGTTTCCTTATATGGACGATTGGCTCCTTACCACCTCACGAAGCATCTTCTGGTAACAGCCCTGCAATACACCCTTTCACTGGCAAAACATTTGGGTATAACTGTAAACTGGGAGAAATCCAATCTTGCTCCAGTCCAGCAGATAGAATTCATCAGAGCAGTCTTCGACACCAACTCTTGTCTGGTGTTGCTCCCTGCTCAGAGACTTCAGAGATTGAGGCTTCAGCTCTGGATGATACTCTGTCAAAACAAAGTCTCAGCGAGAGAGGTTCTTCAGGTTTTAGGATCCATGGCAGCTTCCATACCAATAGTACCTGTTGATAAATTGCACATGCGAATACCTCAGTGGCTTCTTCTTTCTCAGTGGTTCCCGAATTATCACCCTCTTTTTTTTTAGATTCAGATAATCAATTCTTGCAAGCAGGACCTTTTTTGGTGGATGAAGCCAGACACAGAAGTTTGGAGCCACCCACTCCAGCCCCCTCAGCCCAAAGCCATTGTGACCATGGATGCTTCCCTGATAGGGTGGCGGTGGGCATGTCAAGGGAAAGACAAATCCAAGGCACATGGTTCACATTGGAGGCCAACCTGCATATCAATGTTCTAGAACTGAGAGTGGTGCTGTTAGTGTTGCAAGCATTCCAACCTGTTCTTCCTTCTGGAACAATTGCAATTCAGTCAGACAATATGTCAGTAGTCTGGTATGTCAACAAGCAATAAGGAACCAAGTCTTATCCCCTGTGTTGAGAGGCCATGAGAAATTGGCAATGGGAGATAGCTTCAAACCACTTTCTGATAGCAATGCACACCCCATGGAGTTCCAACATGATTGCAGACAAGTTGAGCAGAAGTATTCTCTTGCCTCACAAGTGGTCTCTCAATCCCAAAGTAGCGGCAGAAATCTTCAGCCATTGAGGCCAGCCTTGCTGCGACCTATTCGCCTCCCTGTCAAACAACAAATGCAGCAGCTATTTTGCCCTATTCCCCCCAAAGGGAGAGTCCCCGAGGTATGGTCTGATTCATGATTGACCCACAGGATTGCTATATGCTGATCTCCCCATTCCTCTGATACCCCAGTTCATAAAGAAAGCCATTCGGTTGAAATGCAAAGTGATCCTCATAGCGCCCTTTTGGTCTCGACAAGCTTGGTTCCCCTTCCTTTGGTCTCATCTGCTATGTTGACCATGGATTCTGGATCCCCTTCCAGACCTAATTTCTCACCCCCAAGGGTTGAGTCATCCGAACCTGTTCAGTCTCAAGCTGACAGCTTGGTTTTTCCACTTCCGTTAGTTGCCAAGCAGGATGATCTCATCTCACCTGTTCGTGACATTATTCTGGCTTCCTATAAGCCATCCACCAGAAGACTATATTTGGACAAATGGAAGAGGTTTTCTGTTTGGTTAAAGGAAAAGATGCTAGATCCATATTCGGCTCCAGTCACAATGGTTTTAGAATACCTGTTTAAGTTTTTCACAGATTGAGCCATTGCCTCTACCATACGAGTAAATCTGGCAGCTATTTCAAACTATCATAATGGGCTGGGTGGTACTCCCCTCATATCACTGCATTTATGTAAAACTTTTCTCAAAGGAGTTTTTCACATTAGGCCTCCAATCAGACAGCCTAAGAACCATGGATTCTCACATTAGTTCTCCAGTCTTTGACTCAACCTCCCTTTGAGCCTGCAGCGAAATATGACCTCAAATTCTTGTCGTGGAAATCCCTCTTCTTGGTAGCCATCATGTCAGCCAGATGAATTTCTGAGCTTCAGGCATTATGCACCAAAAGACTTTATCTAATCTTCCACAAGGACAGACTATCACTCCGGACAAACCCATCTTTCCTCCCCAAAGTTGTTTCTGATTTTTTCATCAATCAGACTATTGACTTGCCAGTATTTTTCCAGAATTTTTCTAATAAAGGGGAATACTGCCTACATTCCTTGGATGTGCACAGACAATTGAGATTTTATTTAGACAGGACCAAAGCAATTGATAAAACTGACCGAGTCTTCATTTCCTTTTCTGGGCCTAGAATGGGAAATTCTGTCTCCAAGGTCACTGTCAAAATGGTTAAGGGACTGCATACGTTTCACTTTTCCCTTTGCAAAAGCACCTATGCCACAGAATATTAAAGCCCATTCTACTAGATCTATGGCAACTGCTGTAGCCTTTCACACCAGGGCTTCTATGGATGATATCTGTGCAGCAGCCACTTGGACTAAACCCCACACTTTTATCAATCATTACAAATTGGATGTGGTCTCCAGAGGGAGAGCTGCCTTTGGCTCAATGGTACTCAGGAATGTTCTTCCATAAGGGCCGCCCAAGGATCACAAGGTAGTTGGGGATTCTGTCCCATCACTGATGAATGTAAAGAAGATTAACAACATCAGATAAAGAAGTTATGTCTTACCATAACGTTCCATCTGTGTTGTTGATCTTCTTTCATTCATCACTTCCCACCCTCCTTCCTCTGCCAAAGGCTCCGGGGGATACTTTGGGTTCAAGGGGTGTCTTAGGGCATTTGTGCAGAAATGGCCCCTGCTTTACTTGAATAACATGTGCAAACTTGATCTGAGGTAACAGGGAGAAGGGCATTGTGGGTAGAAGCTTAGCTCAAGAGTTTTTGGCTTTTTCTGCAGTGCTGTCGATATATAATCTAACACTATGAATTGCATTCAAAAATATGTGTACATCGTTTTCAACTGTGGTTGCATCTGTGGTACGACACTGACGTTGCCTGTACAGAATGTCAACATGGGGCATTATACGATGGAAAACAGTTAGCCAAAATTTAAATTCATCATCTTCAAGTGTTCACATTAGCCCATTTGCTTCCTGTATAGTTGCTGCAGCATATGTAGGACACTTGCATAAATAATAAAAGCACTCTGAGACCAAGTCCAAGTTTTTGTACACTGCATTTACAGTGCAAATATTAAAATTTCACCGTGTTCCAGACATTTGTGGTATGTGTTGTGTGGCTATATTGTCCAGAGCAGTTTGTCTTTGAACTGAACATGAGAAAAAAGCTGGAATTCCACCAGGAGTAAAAAATGTCCTTGCTTCAGTATTATGTAGTGTGGCTCTTTGCATTACCAGATTAAGTTGGTAGGCATAGCAGTGTACATAATAAGCATACTTAAATTCCTGTCTTATGATGTCCTGAACGCCATGCTGAACTCCACTCATAACAGATGCACCATCATAACTTTGAGAAACCCCTTTTTCATGCTGGCCCCCACTACTTCCTTCAGCTGTTGACTTATCACACCAGCAATATGCTCTGCAGTCTGTTCAGGTCGTATAAAATATCCTCTGAAACATTCCTGCACTTGGCCATTGACAACATAATGGAACACAATGGGAATTTGCCACAGCCCTGCAACAACAGTGATTTCATCTACAATTACTGCTGCAGATTTTGCAGTACAAATTTATTTTTTTATTTCTTCTTGGCATATTGCCAGCATGCAGTCCAGAAGTTCAATATGAACTGTTATGTTCCTTTAAAAACAGTTCAAGTTTTTATGTGTTTGTCCGACTTCTGATCAAACCTGCGGGTGAAGTCTATCAATCTGCAGAACATTATAGCACTCAGTGAGTCTCCAGATTCATCATGGCCTCTCAAAGTTACTTCTTCTTCAGCACACAGCTAGATGCAGTCAGTTATAATTAATAGAACATGCAGGTTTTCTTCTACTTTCTTGTTATGTCTTTCCAGTGATAAACTGTATCCAGTACTTAAATGAGACCTAATATCCACAGTTCCCAACATTGCTTTACTCATTTGGTTGTCAAAAAGTTTATCAGACTCTTCATGTTTTCTAGCCTTTTCTACCATTCTCTTCGGGTCATTCACACCTGTTGATGTCCAGGCATCCTCTCCACCAAATGATAAGCATAGGAAGCAGTATAAACTGTTTGTTTCCTCACACCCACAGATCAAGGTGTGCTTGTCAAAAACTTGAGCCGCTGAAGCTGCCTGTGTATGTTCTTGACCTACTTTTATCTTGAGACTCCAACTTGAGATCAGGTGTGGGTGTTTCAGTCCTCTTGATTACTAACTTCTCATCAAAATCAAGTTCTGCTGACTCATTCTGGTGTGTGGTGGTGGTAACCCTGAAGTAAACATATTACAGAATGATTAAGTGTTACTGTTGTTTACATTTTAAGTATACCTTCACGTGCAGTTCTCATTTCATTAACAGCAACCCATGCTCATGACCTACCTAAAGTATCTGGCTTGGCCCTGCTAGGATTAAAAAAAATAAAAATAATGCTTTTCTTAATGTATTTTTGATGTACACACTGTCACAGCTTGCATTACATCTTGTTTCTCCTAAATATACAGCTGTCCTGCAAAGCCAGAATTAAAAGAATAAAACAACAGGGCCAATCATTTCATTGCCCACTACAGTTTCTGCTTTGATCCTTCCAGGATTAAAATAATAATATATTTGTATTAGTTTAATTTTGCTACACAGAGACAGTAGTCACAGCCCGTATGCCTACCCCATACACATTAGTTTTGTAAAGTCAGAATTACAACAGTACATGGCAGGGCCGGTCATTTGATTCTCATATTGAAATAGTCCCCTATCCCAACTGCTTACCCAAAGTATCTGGTTTTAACCTAGAAAGTTAATAAAATTAAAAAAAGAAGACAACAGTTACATTACTGCATTGCATTTACATAAACATTAGTCAAATCTTAGAGCTTGTACTTACTCCCTCTTACTCCACCCAAAAGCACAGTAGTCTTGCAAAGGCAGAATTACAACAGTAAATAACAAGAGCAGTCATTTCATTTACACACAGCACCCTCATGCCCGATACCTACCTAAAGTATGTGGTTTGGCCTTGCCAGCATTAGTAATAATGTTTTCATTAATGTATTGATGCATTAAAATAGTCAAGAGTTTGGATTCCATCTTGCTTCACCCAAATACAAATTAGTCCTGCAAAGCCATAATTATTACACCAAACCTACAGTGACAAAGATTTCATCCACAAACAGCCATCATATCAATTGGCAACCTAAAGTATCTGCTTTGATCCTGCCAGGATTAAAATGAAAATAGCAAGGGTTGCATTGATTTATTTTGTTGCACAGAAACAATAGTCATAGGCTTGTATGCCAGCTGACTTTACCCATATACACATTAATCTTGCAAAGCCACAATTACAACAGTAAGCAGAAAGGCCAGTCAACTCATTTCATTCACACCCTGCCCCCATTACCTAACTAAAATAGCTGCTTTTATGCTGCCAGGATTAAAGTTGAAATAATATTAACAGGTTCATACTTGCATTACTTTCATTTTGTTGACAGAGACATTAGTCACAGTTTTGTATGTGCCAGACAAGTAACATTTCATTTTTATTTTATTTTACTTTTGTTTACCTGGGTTTCTACAACCGGTTTTAGTTAAGAAAAAAAAAACAACAACTTTTCAGCAAATATCTGGGGAGAAAAGCTCCAACATATTACAAACATTTTTAAACAGATACTCAGTATATACACGAACAGATATGAAATAACATACATTAAGAATTACTCATACACATGCTAATTATTTTACATTCATCTGAAAGTACAGACAGAAAACTATTACAGTTTTGCAAAGCCAGAATTACAACAGCAAACAGTATGGCCAGTTATTTCATTCCCACATAGCCCCAATCCCCATTGCCTACCCAACCCACAGTATCTGATTTGATCTTGTGAGATTAAAAGACAAAAAAAAAATCACTGTCATTAATGAAAGTATTTTTTCACATAAACAATACTCAGAGTTCAGAGCACGTGGTTGATCTCACTTCCATGGACAGTATCGGACTGCTGGGCTGCAAACCCCCCCCCCCCAGTTTTGTCATAAAAAAAGTTTAAATAGTGTTTTTTACACACTAGTAGCAGTTTAAACTGCAAACTAGTGTGTAAAGTTGAAGATGCAATGTTTTGTGGAACTTGGAGCTGCATGCAAGTGTGCTTAAGTTCCACTTTAAAAAAAGAAACAAAAATACTTTTCTTGCCAAATTTGGAAGACTGCAGGCATCAATGATGATGCCCAGAAGTCATTGCAGTTTTAACTGCATTAAAGTATTAGAACCCAACTGGACTGTTGAGTCAGCAGCCATGTCATGTAATCTGAGTATGTGACATGACTGCTGATTAGTCCTTGGTAGAGATGGGTTGGGTGAAGGCTGCCAGCCTAGTCAAATCAAATTTGGTACATAATTCTATCATTTGAAAATATTAATGTTGAAATACAAACTTGTCTTCTTAAATGAAAGAATATGCTGTGAAATGTTGAACTTAAAACAATGTAGCAACAGTGCCCTCTACTATAAAGAAAGCTAAGCCAAGCATTTCTTGTTGGTCCTTTGAAATTAAAATTATTTCATCACTGCCTTTGATGTTTACAAGTCGGCTCCAGTCCGCTAGATGAAGGCTTCCTGCTTATTGTTTTAAGGCTAAAGTTAATGACCAGAATTTACATGTGGAATGTCCTTTATTGCTTTAAGTGTAAAAGAATGTAAATGCAGTTTCTGTCAGCCTGAGAACACCAGGAAAGTGAGAAATGATGTAATGTTCTTTCAGAACTGCATTTTCAATTTAAACAGTGAGAACCAGAGATTATTAAGCATTTTTGTCTTGAACATCCAACACAGCACTCTGCCTTATGCTCTCTTTATGTAGGTAAGTTATTTTAGAAGTGTGTTTTCTTGTAGAAATAGCTAGGACTTTAAAGATTAGACTAAGTGTTTTTGCTGTGATGTTAGAACTGTACTACTGATTTATTTTAAGTATTTCTGTGTGATCTCTGAACTCTTGACTAGCACTGACTGTGTAGTAGAAAGTATTGCCTTGTGGTTTTAATTATTTATTATTAAATATTTTAAAGCCTTTTAACTGTGGCTGGTTTGTGTAGAGAGATTAAGCTCTAGAGTACACTGCATGTATATAAGGATCCTGTATCAAGTCACTCTAATAAGCCTTGAGACTGTTTAGTCACATCTACCAATTGGATAATAACATTGCACAGTAATAATTTGACACCCTTTTAAAGGCCTTTGAGTAGCTGATAAATATTAGCTGGGTGGTGGCAGTAATTACTACTATATAGTCTGGGTAAAAGGGGCACAGCTGGAGAACCTATGCCAGCCTTCCCCAGAAGTGTCTGTGCGGTTGTGTAAACTCTTATCTTAAAGTGTGTGTGTGTCATCTACTTGGGCAGGGACACGAAGCACTGGTTGAACAGAGAGGATGCTGGAGATTTTAACTTGCCCAGCTAGGTTGAGATCTGGACCCTATAGCTGTGCCAGTGTGGAGTCTTACTGGGGACCTGGGGAGCAAGGGAGTGACCAGCCCCAGACTGACTGTGATCTCTGTGTGCTCTTAAGGGAAATTGCACTTTACTGTGTGTATTTGTTATCCTTTCCTCATATATGGAATGCCCTCTCTGGTGTTAATGGTGAGGATTGAGGCTCCTTGATTGCTGGGTCCAGGGCACTGACCTCACATTAATTGGTGGCAGTGGTGGGATATCCTCACATATTAATTGGTGGCGGTGGTGGGATATCCTCACATAATTGGTTGCAGTGGTTGGGATATCCTCACATATTAATTGTTTGGAAGCTGTGGGATATCCACATCACATATTAATTAGTTGGCAACTATTAACTGGCTTGTAGTGGTGTGGGTAGAGTGAATCCTGTAGCTTGTGTACAGTGAGCTTTGAATGTGTTTTGTACTCTAAAACAGCCATGCAGTGAATACTCACAGATTTCAGATCACAATTGTTTTATTTCTTTTGTTCTTTTGTTAGCTTAGTTAGTCAGGGTGAGCAGGCAACATGTCAGCAGAGGAGTATGGAAAGCTGACAAGGAGCCAGCTGGTGGAGATGTGCCAGCTAGGGAACTGGTGCATGGAAACCTGACTAAGGCAGACCTGACTGCAGCCTTGGTTACAGCTGCATCAGAAAACAGAAACCGGGAAGACAATCAGACTGGCAGTGGAGATACAATTCCCTCAGAGAATAGACAGCTGAACCTTTCTGCAGTGGACTTAAAAATCCAGCTGGAGCTAAAGAGACTTGAGTTGGAGGCTAGGCATGTGGAATTAGAAGCAAATGAGAGACTGTGATGTTTGTAGGCTGAGGAGAATGAGAAACTGTTACATCTGCAAGCTGAGTAACAAGAAAGGCAGAGGCAGCATGAGAAGGAGATGCTGATTCTTTGCCAGAGTCATGGAGGTAATGGGGAAGGGAGTAACTGGACCCCAGAAGCACAAAAGGTTTGTAAATTTCTTCCGCAATTTAAAGAGGGGGATAATTTTGATAGTTTCATTCATATGTTTGAGAAGGTATGTAAACAGTATGAAGTTGACCAAGGGCTCTGGGTAGGGTTCCTGACCCCCTTACTCCATGGTAAAGCTGTAACTGTTCTGTCCAAAAGGTCTGATGTTGCATGTTTTGATTATACTGCTGTTAAGAAATGTCTTTTAGAACTGTTTAAGCTAACACCTGAAACGTATAGGAAAAAGTTTTGTGAGCATAGACACAAGGCAGATGAAAGTATGTGTGAATATGTTGCTGAATTGCACACTTATTTCCATAGGTGGGTGAGTGGATGTAAGGTCACCCCTTTTAAGGGCTGGCAGACATTTGGTGAGGGAAGAAGCCCATAGCACTTTGCCTGAGGACATGAGGATCTGGTTAGCTGATAGACAATGTGCTACTTCAGATGGGTTGGGGAAGAAGGGAGGCCTATACCTGGCCAGCAGGGAAGCTCTGCACAGGAAGGGGACTGCCAGTACTGCTCATGGGTCTAAAGGAACCCATGGTGGGCAGCACAGACTGCCCTAACAGAATCTGCCAGTAACAGGGGAAGCCACTAGTCCAGGTACACATCCAGGAGCTAGGGTTAAATGTTTTGAATGCAACCAGTGGGGCCATGTGTTATGCAAGTGTCCACAGAGGCAAGGTGGGGAACCAAAGGTGAGGTAGTCAGTAAGTGGGAAAGACAAAATGCCAATAGTAGGCTGTCTTGAGACAACAGGGGTACTAAACTACCATTCTGCAGATGTCCTGAGAGGGAAGGATTTGGATGAGGCAGTACCATGTGCTTATGCAGTTACACACAGTTAGGCTAGGAGACAAGTGTGTGGGTCTGGTAGCCTGGGGGAGACCCAGACAGACTACATACTTGCAGCCAGGACTGGTGAGGTGGTTACTTCAGGGAGGGTGCTACTCTGTAGCAGTGAGACTGAAGGTGAGACACAGCTGCTTGTGGGTACTGATGGTCCCTTGGACAGAGTAACTGCAAAGGTAGAGGTGAGTAGTAGTAGTACCCAGGCTGACAGTGAGGCACCACTGTCAGAGGATGCCAGACTTCCTGTGGAAGGGGAGTGGGGAAGGGTTACAAAGAGAGAGTTGAGACAGGCCCAGCTCTCAGACCCTACATTGCAAGGCCTGAGGCAGGTAGCTAGGGAGTCACCTGATTCTCAAGGAAAGGGGGGAATCTGTATACTGGGACAAAGGGTTACTATACAGAGAGTGGACCCCTGAGGGAGGGCTAGAGTGTACAGCAGTTGGTAGTGCCTAGAGCCTACTGTCTGGCGCTTTTAGCCATAGCCCATGATATTCTCTTTGCAGGTCATATGGGCATAAAACATACAAAGAGGCATATTATGCAGAACTTCTATTGGCCTGGAATTTCCAGAGATGTAACAGGGTACTGCAGGACCTGTGAGCAGTGCCAAAAGGTAGGCAAGGGAGGAGATAAGGTGAGAGCTCCTTTGATGCCTTTGCTTGTGATTGAGGAGCCATTTCAGAGGGTAGCTATGGATATTGTGGTTCCTCTGAGTACCCCAAGCTCCATAGAGAAAAAGTATATCCAGTGGTAGTGGATTATGCTACATGATACCCTGAGGCAGTGGCTCTGTCCTCAGTTGAGGTAGAAAAGGTGACAAATGCTTTGTTAGAGATTTTCAGCAGGGTAGGTTTCCCAAAAGAAATACTGACTGACAGAGGTGCCAATTTCATGTCAGACCTGCTGGCTTGTCTACGGAAGTCCTGTGGAGTGAAGCACATGAAGATCGCCCCTACCATCCCCAGACTAATGGTCTTGTTGAGGAGTTAAACTCTACAATCAAACCCATGCTACAGGCATTTGCAGATGAGTTTAAGAGGGAGTGGGACAGATATTTGCCCCATCTGTTTTTTGTTTACAGAGAGGTTCCCCAGGAATCCACAGGTTTTTCACCCTTTGAGTTGCTGAATGGGCATAGGGTGAGGGGACCTCTAGATTTAATTTGAGATGAGAGGGAAGGTGAGTGTGAGTCTCACAAGGAGTCTGTTGTGGCATATGTCCTAAACCTCAGGACAAGGATCAGGAAACTCATAGGCTTGGGCCAGGAGAATCTGGCAGAAGCCCAACAACAGAAAAATGTGTGGTATGACCGGAATGCTCGAGCTGGAAAGTATGCTGTGGGGCAGCAGCTAATGTTTCCCAATCCTGTCAGACACAACAAGCTGGAAGCAGCTTGGGAGGGACCCTACAAGGTGTTAAGAAAGATAAGTGATTTTAACTACATGGTGGAAGTGCTAGGCAGATGGCAGGGGCACAAATTGTACCATGTTAACATGATGAAACCTTACCATGATAGGGAGCCCCCTGTGCTGAGCATTTGCAGTGGGTTGCAGGAGGAGTCTGAGAGAGATTTGGGGACTGATCTCCTCAGTGAGGTTTGGGCTGACACCTCAGTGGAAGGGGTAGCAATGCCCCAGCAGCTATCTCCTACCCAGGTTTGAGAAATCTGAACAGTGTTGCAGGAATTTGGGGAACATGTTCATTGGGAAACTAGGGTGCACCCACCAAGTGCAGCACCAGGTGGATACATGACCCCAGACGTCTATTAGGCAGGCCCCTTATAGGGTGCCTGAGGGGGTCAGACAAGCCCTGAGGGAGGAGATACAGGAGATGTTGGAACTAGTGGTAATTCAAGAGTCCAACAGTCCCTGGGCCTCCCCAGTGGTGCTGGTGCCAAAGAAGGATGGCAGCACCAGGCTCTGTGTGGACGACAGGAAATTAAATAGTCACACAGAGTCAGATGCTTACCCCATGCCTAGGACAGATGAGGCACTAGAGCAGCTGGGTGGGGCTAAGTATCTTACAACAATTGATCTTACCATGGGTTACTGGCAGGTGACCTTGACTCAGTGCTAGAAAGAAGTGAGCCCTTGTGACTCTTTTTGGCCTATATGAGTTTACAAAGATGCCCCTTGGGATGAAGAATGCCCCAGTGACTTTCCAGAGGCTGGTAGATCATATCCTAGCAGGAGCAAGAGGGTTTGCCCTTGCTTACCTAGATGATTTTTCCATCTACAGCCATTCCTGGCCAGAGCGCCTTCAGCATGTTAGGGAGGTGCTGGGCAGACTACAGAGGGCAGGGTTGACCATTAAGCTGAACAAATGTCAGGTGGGTATTGTGGAGGTCTCCTACCTAGGACATAGAGTGGGGAGTGTTAAGATAAGGCCAGAACCTGCCAAAGTGGAAGCCATTCAGGCATGGCCTGCACCTGTTACTAAAAAGCAGGTGAGGCATTTTTAGGGACAGCAGGGTACTACAGAAAGTTTGTCCCCAGTTATAGTACCATAGCTGTTCCCCTCACAGATCTGACAAGGAAGAACAGGCAGATAAAGTAGTGTGGAACCCAGCATGTGAACAGGCATTCCAGAGGCTTAAAGAAGCTTTTGGAGGACCCCCTGTGTTAGCCAGTCCAGATTGCAGCAAATAATTTGTTGTGCAGGTGGATGCTTCAAACCATGGGGTGGGGACTGTACTTAGCTGGATTTCTTCAGATGGGGAAGAACACCCAGTGGTTTATATCAGTTGTAGGCTCCAACCCAGGGAGGAATGCTATGCAGCTGTAGAAAAGGAATGTCTAGCCATAGTGTGGGCACTGCAGAAACTTCAGCCTTATCTGTATGGAAGGAAATTCACTGTTATGACAGATCACAATCCCATAACCTGGTTAAACAGAGCCAGCCAGCAAAACAGCAAGTTGCTAAGATGGAGCATAAGGTTGCAAGCATATGATATGTCAGTACAGCAGTGTAGTGGGAGTAGCAATGCCAATGCAGATGGGCTGTCAAGACAGGGAATGGGGTGAGGTACACTCAGATAGGCCTAACCCTCTCAAGCAGCATTTCTCAAGGATCACTTGAAAAACTAGCTTGAGTTCTCCAGGGGGGGGGGGTGAAGACTGGTAGAGATAGGTGAAGGCTGCCAGCCTAGTCAAATAGAATTTGGTACATAATTCTATCATTTGAAAATATGAATGTTGAAATACAAGCTTGTCTTCTTAAATGAAAAAATATGCTGTGAGATGTTGAACTTAAAACTATGTAGCAACATTGCTCTCTGCTGTAAAGAAAGTTAAGTCAAGCATTTCTTGTTGGTCCTTTGAATTTAAAATTATTTCATCACTGCCATTGATGTTTACAAGTCATCTCAGAATGGCTACATGAAGGCTTCCTGCCTATTGTTTTAAGGCTAAAGTTAATGACCAGAATTTACATGTGGAATGTCCTTTATTGCTCTAATTGTAAAATAATGTAAATGCAGTTTCTGTCAGCCTGGGAACATCAGGAAAGTGTGAAATGGTGTAATGTTTTATCAGAACTGCAGTTTCAATTTAAACAGTGAGAACCAGAGATTATTAAGCATTTTTGTCTTGAACATCCAACTCAGCACTGCCTTATGCTCTCTATGTAAGCTATTTTAGAAGTGTGTTTTCTTGTAGAAATAGCTAGGACTATAAAGATTAGACTAAGTGTTTTTCTGTGATGTCAGAACTGTACTACTGATTTATTTTAAGTATTTCTGTGTGATCTCTGAACTCCTGACTAGCACTGACTGTCTAGTAGAAAGTATTGTCTTGTGGTTTTAATTATTTATTATTAAATATTTTAAAACCTTTTAACTGTGGCTGGTTTGTGTAGAGATAAGTTAAGCTCTAGAGTACATTGCATGTATATAAGGATCATGTACCAAGTCACTCTAATAAGCCTTGAGACTGTTTATCACACCTACCAATTGGATAATAATATTACACAGCAATAATTTGACACCCTTTTAAGGGCCTTTGAGTAGCTGATGAATTTTAGCTGGGTAGTGGCAGTAATTACTATCATATAGTCTGGGTAAAAGGGGCACAGCTGGAGAACCTGTGCCAGCCTTCCCCAGAAGTGTATGTGTGGTTGTGTAAACTCTTATCTTCAAGTATGTGTGTGTCAGCTACTTGGGCAGGGAAACAAAGCACTGGTTGGACAGACAGGATGCTGGAGATTTTAGCTTGCCCAGCTAGGCTGAGATCTGGACCCCATAGCTGTGCTAGTGTGGAGTCATATTGGGGACCTGGGGAGCAAGGGAACAACCAGCCCCAGATTGACTGTGATCTCTGTGTGCTCTTAAGGGAAATTGCACTTTACTGTGTATATTTGTTATCCTTTCCTCATATATTGGACTCTGGTGTTAGTGGTGAGGATTGAGGCTCCTTGATTGCTGAGCCAGGGCACGGGCATCACGGCCCTGATGCTCCTTCATTCTCTTTTCATGCTTTAGTACTGTTAACCAGATAGTAGGAAGGCAATGTGTTTTGGGGACTGTTGGTGATTTTCTATTTTTAATATAATACACTGCCAGGGTCAACCAGATGCTAGTGGTCTAGGTGTTTTGGCAGCTGATGATGACTTTCTTTTTTTTAAAATATAATATCCTGGCAGGAGTCAAAGAAATACTATGTATGCAGTGTGTTCTGGGGGGGCCTCCTGCGGATGACATGTTTTTTTTTTTTAACCTAATATCTTTTTGCTGGTTAGTCAAGATACATTAGAATGGTTTGTCATTGTTTTGTTGTTGAAACAAACTTTATTCTTGCATGAGTAAAGTGTGCATGGGTGAACTGAAGTAAGATCACGTGCAAGTTCTTGGGTTATATGATGTGAAAGAAATACAGTGATGTAACTGTGGTCTTTTATTTTTTATTATTTTAAACCTTGTAGGCTCAAAGCAGATTCTCTGGTTAGGCAGTTGGGATGGGGGCAATGCCTATGCATGAATGGAATGAAAGCAGTTCTGACTTGCTTTGCAAGAGTAATGTGCATCTGATTGAAGTAAAATTGACCATAAGCTCTGAACTCTGAATACTGTTTATTTGAAAAAAAGAATACTTACCTTAATGACAGTGCCGTCTTTTTTGTTGTTGTTTTTGTTTTTAACATTGCAAGATCAAATCAGATACTGTGGGTAGGGTAGGCATTGGAGATTGGGGCTGTATGTGAATGAAACAAATGGCCCGTTACTGTAATTCCAGCTTTGCAAAACGGTGCTTTTCTGTCTGTTCTTTAAGATGAATGTAAAATAATTAACAAGTTTCTAAGCAGTTCTTCATGTATGTTATTTCTGTTCATATCTGTTCATGTATTTACTGTATGTTTGATTAAAAATGTTTTTAATATGTTGGTACACTATTCAGCATGTGCAGTATTGACTGATCACTTACTTTATGTAAATTGGTAAGCATGGCCAGGGTTGATCCCACTGTAACATAGTTTCACCCTTTTGTAGTTGACCACACCCCTTTCTAGTTGGCCACATCCATTAGCTGTCTCCTACAGCTCCTCCCTTTGATTTGAAGTCACCAGCCACCACTGCCTACTTCACTCAAATGCACATTACTTTTGCAAAGCAAGCCAGAGCTACAACAGTAAAGGCCACTTAGTCTAGTCATTCCATTTGCACACAGGCCTAGCCCCCATCCCAACTGCCTACCTAGAGACTCTACTTTGAGCTTAGAAGGTATAAAATAATCAAAAAAGGAGACCACAGTTATATTACTGCATTTCTTTCATATCACATAGCCAAAAACTTGCAGGCAATCTTACTTCATTTCACTCATACACACTTTACTCATGCAAGAGTAGAGTTTGTCTCAACAACAAAATGTTGGTAGACCGTCCTAATGTATCTTGACTGACTGACCCTACAAAAAGATATTAGGTTAAAAAAAAAGCACATGCCGTCCACAAACAGTCCCCAGAACACACACTGCATACCTAGCATCTCTTTGACTTCTGCCAGGATATTAATTATATTAGAAGAAAGTATTCACAAGCAGCCTACAAAGCATACTGTCTCCCTAGTATCTGGTTAACCCTGCCAGAATATTATATTAATAAAAAAACAAAAAGTCATCAACAGCTCCCAAAACACACAGACCACTTACAAGTATCTGGTTGACTCTGCCAGGGTATTATATCAAAAAAACAAAAGTCATCAACAGTCCCCAAAACACATTGCCACTTTAGTTTCTGGTTAACTCTGCCAGGATATTATATTACAAAAACAAAAAAACAAACAAAAAAAAAAAAAAACAGAAAGTCATCAACAGCCCCCAAAACACACAGACTACCAACTAGTATCTGGTCAATCCTGCCAGGATATTATATTAAAAAACAAAGTCATCAACTCCCAAAACACATTGACTCCCTAGTATCTGGTTAAACCTGCCAGGATATTATATTAAAAAGGGAAAAAAAACCAAAACAAAACAGAAAGACATCAACAACCTAATGTGGTTCAGGCAAGGGCAACAGGTACAGATGCAACAACTTGAAAAGAACTCTAATCTTCAGTGTAATTTTAGAAAGGTCAGGGATCCTGAGGAAGGGATTTTTAGTAGTCATAAGGGAGCTGTGGACCTCCTATGGGCTGCTAGAAGCAGCCCTGAGACCTTGCCAGCTGCTGCTCTCTGGAGGAAATTGGGATCATTTGTCCCTCTGCCTGTCAGCTTGTAGAACAATAACCAAAGACAGATGGATCAGGGCAGTATTGTCCAGGGGTTATAAGATTACCCATTGTCAGTCACAAAGGAGAGACTGAAAGTAGTGGTAAGCAAGATGAGTAGGGAGTTGTATATGGTAAAGGTTTCTAATTTAATTTCTGAACTTTTCTCTTCTTTCATTGTCTTTAATGCAATGGTGTTTTTGGATGTTAGCATGCTCATGTATAGATAAGACATGACAGGGGATGGCCTTAGGTAACTGGCTCCCTAGGTAAAAAGGCTTAATAATTGCACCCCCCACTTATCCCACCCTTCCCTACTCACACTATCCAGATCACTTTTTATCATAGATCATCTTCCTCTTCAGTTTTCTCCTGCAGTTATTCATTCATTCATTCATTCATTCATTCATTCATTCATTCATTCATTCAACATGCTCTTTTTAATCAAGACTGCAGTCCAATAACTCTGCAGGAAACAAATGCATTAAGCTGTAGGTCTGGAGGCCACAAGGCATGGGAGTTCTAGATGCTCTGAGGTGCATTTGAGAGTTTTCTAAACAGCCTTTTCATCCAGTGATTTCACAAACAAAAAACACGAACAAAAGGAAGAAATTTAGCATTACTATTCAACTTTTTTTTTCATGTGTCCTTTCAGCATATTCTAACTGACCAAGTCTACACTGTAATAACTGCAGTGGAAATAACAGTATTAAGTCAGAGGTCTGGGGCCTGTTAGGTTCCCAAGGTCTCTAGAAGCTCTGAGATGCATTTTAGAGTTTTTTAAAACAATCTTTTCATCCAATGATGGCCTTAACAAAAACCATGATTAAGGAAAGAAATTCAGTCTAACTCTTCAACTTTGCTTTTTTTCTGCATGTTTTCAACATACTCTAACAAACTAAATTACCATGTAATAACTAAATTAAGCTGATGACCTCAACATAAAATTATGTGTACAGAAAAGAAACTCAATCTTACTATTTATTTCAAGGAAGAAATATGTTGTATCAAAGTTTTAATGCTCATATCTGACCAAACTCCTGTTCACAATAAACTGAGAGGACAAATATTTGTGAGGATACATATATCATATCTAGGTATAGAATGTGTTCCCTACTTTCCACCTCAAAATAGGTAGCCACTTTCTGAGTACCCCCTCTGGTGTTAAATCCGAATTAAATTTAAGATGCAAATACCCAGAGTCATATTTTAAGATGCTGCTATTGTATTTACATACAGCATGCCTCCTCCCCTTCCTCAAAAAACAGCCATCTTTTGTCTTCCCTCTAATGTCAGACTGGGTCAAAAGTGAAAAAACAAATAGAATCTAACATATTTGCTGCCAGACATATATAAATAGTACGCTTATTTATTCTCCCCAAAAACAACCACCTGTATATGCATCAGATGTTTGATTGTGAGGAAAATGAAAATAAAAAAAATAATTGCAATCATGTTTTCCGCTTGTTACTTCTGCAGACAGTACAGTGCTCCTATATAAGCTATAGTGACCCTCTGTGCACCCCCTGATGTCTGTAAGAAAAATTAAAGAATAATGACCAGTCTATCCACAACCCTAAGAAAAATTAAAGAATAATGACCAGTCTGTCCACAACTCTACAGAAAACATAGTGAGCTCTGAGGTTTGTTAGGAATGTTAAAGAAATAATGACAGCATCACCATCCCTTCTTCTGCATACACTCATGAGCAGGGCTGATTTTAGACTAGGTGTGATTCAGGACAGAGGTGATAACTAAGCCCATATCAAAATCCACTTGCAGGGCTTTGGTATGTGAGGTCCACCAGCTCCTGGAAGTTCTAAAAGTCTGGGTATTCTGTGATGCATTTATTCCTAACTTTTTTGAGAGATGACTGTTAAACTGAGCAATTGACAACATGGTCACTCACTTTCATTAAGTCAACCCCCACCAAGGAGTTATAGCCACTTCTATGTACAATTCAAATGTTTGGTTGTGATAAAAGTGGTTGACAGTGTGATACATTTCACATTTGTTCCAAAGCAGCAATTACCACAAATTAAAGTATTGCACATTGTTTCACATAATCAAATTAGTCCTGAAAAGTTAAAATAATATGCAAACGGCAGCATGCAGCTAGTCATTTTCTTCCACAGAAGACAGGCACAACAATCATACCTACTCTGTGCATATCAGGTATCCAGTTATATAGTCCATCTTACTTTTCACAAAAGCACACTAGTCCTTCAAGCCAGATAGTGATTGTTTAAACTAAGTAAAGACAAGGAGATCAGTTACTTTCATCCAACCAGCCCCGACACCTACCCAGCAGTTATAGCCATGTCTGATGGTGATGTACCAATATTTTACCTCCACAGTTCAACAAGGCTAATTAGGTTAAGATAGTCTCACAGACTAAAGACAACCACAAGGCCTTCTACAGCTATGTTTAAAACCTCAAAGGCAGCACACATCTGTGTGCCAAACTGATAGTCAGTGGTGCCACCTTCACTGAGCAGAGTGACATAGCAAATTCGTTGGCTGACAAATTCAGCTCAAACTTCACCTGTACACTTCCCTCCGCCTCCCTCCATGAAATACCTACAAGCATAACTCCCTCAACTCTTAACAGGGAGCAGGTCCTAGTGGCACTCACTAAGGACAAAAACAGCCTCAGTGGGCCCCAACAATACCCTAGGATGTCTCCTAAATAGCTAGAAACATGACCTATCAGGACCACTTGAGTCACTTTTCAACTGTCTCAAAACTGGCTTTGTACCATGAGAATAATGGACTGCAATGGCTATCCCATTTCACAAGGGTAGACCATCAACCGACCCTGGAAACTACAAACCTATTACTCTGACTAGTCTAATATGGCAAGTCATAGAATAAATTATCATGGAGATGATCAGCAAAGACATATGCAACCTTTAGACTCTGGACATTACCCAGTTTGGCTTTGTCAAGGGAAGACCATGCCTGCTAAACCTAGTGGACTTCTTTGAGAAGGTCACTAAGACAATGGGTGAGGGGAAAACAGTGCATAACACCTATCTAGACCTGGTTAAGGCAATTGATACAATACCCCACTCAGGTATAGTTGACAAGGTCACTGAACTGGGCATACCCCCATACATGACTTGCTAGATTGCCGGATGGCTTACAGACAGGACCCAAGAAGTCAGAATTGGTGATACCACCTCCACTAAGACACCAGTCACTAGTGGTGTACCTCATGGCTTGGTTCTGGACTGCTGCTGTTTGTCATCTACTTCTTGGCGGTATAGGCTAATGACATGGGCTTTTGGCTGACCAAGTTCACAGATGACTGCAAATTGGGAGCTATCACAGATTCTCCCATGACACAAATTAACACCCCCATACCCTCTAGAAACCTCCTAACTAACATAACCCCTCCTAATAAATGCCCAGAGACACAGCTGTGTTGGATTGCATGGCTAGGCTTATAAAGGTCTAGTATGTAACTATGAACCTAAACATCTTACAAGAGTGTCTAACACAGACAAATGACTGGGGCCAAAGTCATAAACTAAAACTTAATACCAGGAAATGCATTATAGTACCTTTTGGGAAAACTTCCACCTTGGATAATTACTCCATCAATTAGACACCCCTAAGAATTGACCCAGTAGTCAAGGATCTGGGAACATATGTAGACAGTAGTCTGGCCTTTGACCAACATCTGTCCAAGGTAGCAAGAAAATAATTCTGTATCACCCAACTTATATGTAAGGGCATGGCTTCCAGGTCCAAGGAAGTCAAGGTTCCACTGTATTTGGCCATTATCAGACCCATTATTGATTATAATGTCCCCTTCAGTGTGTACCTGACCAGAGATATGGAACACCCACAAAAGTTCCTTACCAGGAAAGTCCAAGGTATAAGCACATTGTCCTGTATGGATCATCTTAAAGCTCTATCTCTGTACTTTGTCTCCTACAGATTACTGAGAGGCAATACATGCCTGGCATACAAGGCATCCTCAGATCCAGCTCTGAAGTCTCTTTTGCACACCTGCAAAATGAGCAGCATCAGAACCACTAGATCCAAGGATTTAAATTTTGCTTTTGACAAAAATAAGACATGCTGGTGAAATAGATATGTGTTTCAGAGGATCCCCATGTTCCGGGGCAAGTTCCCCAACCATGTAAAGTAGAGTCCATCCCTAACCCTATTTAAATGTAAGCTTGACTAACAGATGGGAAATTGTAACTTTACCCCTGGTCTGGCCCCCATGTCTGTGATAGATAGAGGCAGACAGTAATGCCCAAACTATCATACCCTTTGTGAAGATTGGGTAGAGATGGGTGGAGAAATGTGAAGACTGGTAGAGATGGGTGAAGGCTGCCAGCCTAGTCAAATAGAATTTGGTACATAATTCTATTACTTGTAAATACTGTGAATGTTGAACTTAAAACAATGTGACAACATTGCCATCTGCTGTAAAGAAAGCTAAGTCAAGCAATTCTTGTTGGTCCTTTGAAATTAAAATTATTTCATCACTGCCTTTGATGTTTTACAAGCCGACTCCAGTCCAGCTGGATGGGGGCTTCGTGCGTATTGTTTTAAGGCTAAAGTTAATGACCAGAATTTACATGTGGAATGTCCTTTATTGCTCTAAGTGTAAAAGAATGTAAATGCAGTTAATGTCTAGCCTGGAAACTCCAGGAAGGGTGAAAAGATGATGTACTGTTTATCAGAACTGGAGTTTCAATTTAAACAGTGAGAATCAGAGATTGTTGAGCATTTTTGTCTTGATATCCAACTTATCAGCACTCTGCCTGTTGTCTTAAGTAAGTTATCTTAGAAGTGTGTTTTCTTGTAGAAATAGCTAAGACTATAAAGATTAGACAAAGTGTTTTTTCTGTTATGTCAGAACTGTATTACTGAATTATTTTAAGTTTCTGTGTGATCTCTGAACTCTTGAATAGCACTGTGGTGTAGTAGTATTGTCTTGTGTTTTTAGTATTTATTATTAAATATTTTTAAACCCTTTTCAACTGTGGCTGGTTTATGTAGAGATAATTAAGCTCTAGAGTATATTGCATGCTTATAAGTGATCCTGTAATAAGCCCTTCCAATAAGCCTTAAGACTGTTTAGTCACACTTACCATTGGATAATAATATTGCACAGTAATAATTGGACACCCTTTTAAGGGCCTTTTGGTAGCTGATAATTATTAGGTGGTGGTGGCAGGAATTACTACCGTATAGCACAGCTTTAGAATCTGTATCAGCCTTTCCTAGGCGTGTCTGTGAAGTTGTTTAAATACTTATCTCTAAGTGTGTGTATGTGTGTGTGTGTGTGTGTGTGTGTGTGTGTGTGTGTGTGTGTGTGTGTGTGTGTGTGTGTGTGAGAGCTACTTGGGCAGGGACACAAAGCACTGGTTGGACAGAGAGGGTATTAGAGGTTTTAGCTTGCCAGCTAGGCTGAGATCTGGACCCTATAGCTGTGCCAGTGGGGAGTCTTATTGGGGACCTGGGGAGCAAGGGAGAGACCAGCCCCAGACTGACTGTGATCTCTGTGTGCTCTTAAGGGAAATTGCCCTTTACTGTGTGTATTTGTTATCCTTTCCTTTCATATGAGACGCCCTCTCTGGTGTTAGTGGTGAGGATTGAGGCTCCTTGATTTCTTGGCCAGGGCATGGGTGTCACACCTTTGTATGACCCACAGAACAGTTAGAGATTTCCTAACTAATACACACCCTCCTAATGAACGCCCCGTGATACATAAGGACACAACTGAGTTGGATTGCACAGCTAGGCTAATAAAGGCCCTGGTTGTTATTAGCCTGATACATAATTATGAACCTACGAACTATGAACCTATGAACATTTTCCCTGACTGCAAGTGTCAAGCATATCAGTCAGCAACCACTGGAAATTCAGTACTAGTTAGATACTTAGCCACACCCAACTGTTCTAAGGCTTCTTCTGTTCTGGGTATTGGGTAAACAGCTGCTTCAGTACAATTGCTCAGTTCTGAAATTCACACAGAACCTGATGATGCCATCTTTGTTTGGCACAGCACTACTGGTGAGGCCCTGGGGCTGTTGGACTCCAGGATTACACCCAGTTCCAGCATGTCCTGAAGTTCCTCTTTCAAAAATTTTCTGTCTCTTTCAGGCACCCTGTTAGGAATTTGTTTCATGGGCCGTCTGGGTTCTGTGTCTACATGGAGCACCACCATGTGGGTACACCCTAACTTACCAGTAAATATATTTTCAGATTCCTATAACATTGCTTGTATCATTTGCCCCTGGCTAGAAATTGGCTGTTAGGACAGGGCTCTCTCATCCCCTGAGGTATCAAACCAAGAAACCTCAAGGAGGTCTACCTCCAGATCCTCCTGTAATTTCTCCTGCTATTCACTGCAGATACTAAGCACTAGGACCTCTTTGTCACTAAAGGGTTTTATAGGTTCATAGGTGTGTACTAAGCTATTGGCCCTGGAGCCTATATAAGCCTAGCCCAAGAAGATTCCCTGGCATTATGCCGCCCAAAGTTAGTTCCCAGTGGCCCTGTTAAGCAAGGCCGCTGAAGTGATCATCGGGGTGAACTTCCTATTATCCATCCACTCATCAAGATTTCTCTGAAAGTGGGCCAATGAAGTACTCTGTTTGATGTGAATGGGAAGTTTGTTCCAGAGTATCAGAAGTATCTCCATTAGGAGCCTGTCCCTCCAGCATGTTCTGTTTATTGTGGTAATGAGGTTTAGGTCCCTGGATCTTGTGGCCTGGAGGGATTGGGATTTCTTTAGATGTAGCATATCTAGCAGCTCTAGGTCAGACATGGCTTTGTAGGTCAAGCAGAGATCGCCTCTAAGTAGGCGATAAGAGACAGAGTATAGCTGGAGTTTTTTTGAGTCTGTCCATATAGTGCATGTGTCTAAGGCCTAAGATCCTCTTAGTAAGGTATTTTTGTGGCTTTTCCAGTTGTTGTAGGTGTCTAGTGAGGTACATACCAAATGGGGTATATGGTTGTATTCTGTAATAGGTCTAATGAGGGATGAGTAGAGAGGGATTATGACCTCTTTCTTCCTGGATAAGAAACCTTTTGTAATGAGATGTGCCACATAGGACTTTCTGACTACAGTGGCAATGTGGTTATCAAATGAGAGGTTGCTGTCAACCTGTGTCCCCAGGTCTCTTATCACACCTTCAGTGTTTAGTGGACTACCGCCTATGTGGTTGTCTATGGGCACCGAATTTTTCCCAAAGGGAATGACAATGCACTTTTTGGCATTGAGCTTAAGGCCATGGTTCTGGCACCAGTCAATGGTGTCAGTGAGGCCTTTTTGCAGAATGTCTACATCAGTTGGAGAATCAATAATGGCTCCCGATTTGCAATCATCTGTGAACTTGTGTTGGCTTGAATTTCAGAGAAGTAGATGCCAAACAGGATAAGACCTAGGACCGATCCCTGTGGGACACCACTTGTAACTGGTTGGTAGTCAGATTTGGAGTATGCTACTTTCATAGTGTGGGTTCTATCAGTGAGCCAATTGGCCACCCATCTTATGACATAGTCATTTATGCCTAGTTTAGTGAGGCTATCTATGATTCCTGAGTGATGGATGGTGTTGAAGGCCTTGGCAAGATCTAGGTAGGCAGTGTGAATTACCTTGCCCTCATCCACAGCTCTGGTGACAGACTCGAAGAAGTCTATCAGGTTGAGCAGACATGATCTACCTTTCAGAAACCCAAACTGCATGGGGTCCAGAGTTTGGAGATTCCCTATGTCCTTATTTATAAGGTCCATGATAATGCGCTCCATAGCCTTACATATCAGACCCATCAGACTAATGGGGCAGTAGTTCCCAGGGTCTGTAGTCACTCCCCCTTTGCGGAGTGGGATGACAGTAGCAGTGCACCATTCGGTAGGAACAAAGCCTGAAATTAGGCTGTGACTGAACAGGGTACTCAGGTATGGTGTCAGTTCACTTTTCAATTCATGTAGAGCACAGCCAGGGATAATATCAGGTCCCATGGAAGCTGTATTCTTGGCTTTGGACAGTGCGGATTTTACCTGTGTAGCTGTGATAATAGGGACTTGGCATTCCTCAGGTATTGTGATAGGCCCTTTAAGGGGGTGAAAGGGGGGTAAAGCACTCACTGAACATGTTGGCCAATATGTTGGCAATATCAGTTGGTTCTGTATATGTATTGCCATTGTGCTGTAACTCAGAGCAGTTCTGAGTATTGCCATATAGATTCCTGACATAACTGTAGAATGCCTTGTGGTTGTCTTTAGAATCTGCAACAATTTTGTTTTCATAGCTAGCTTTAGAGGATTTGATGATGGAGCTCAGTTTTTTGCTGAGGCTAACAAGGGAGTTTTTCCAGTCTTGGGAATTCACCCTTTCTGCAACAGTTTTTTTCTTCTGTTGTAGAGTTTGTTTATGATGGGGGACCACCAGATTGGCTTCCTTTTTTGGAGGAGAGTGTCTTGGTTCTGTTTGGTATGGCCCATTCCATGCACTTGTGTATGTGCTCATACAATGCATTGGTGTATGATTCAGCAGTCATGCACCTATTTTCCATTTGCATGGGTGTCGTGAAGTTAGCCACCCCTGTTTTTAGAAACCCAAAATTGGCTTTGGAGAAGTTTTTTACGGTGGTTTCCTTTGGGGGGGGGGTGAGGGTGGGATGTGGATATCCATGGTGATTAGCTTGTGGTCAGATCTGACCAGAAAGGAGTTGATTACTGGTGTAGAGCAACGGTCACCCATGTTAGTAATGACCAGGTCAGGGATGTTTCTACCCCTGGTGGGCGAAAGATTGAGTTGGTCCAGGGCATTGGAATTAATGAATTTATCCTATTAACATGGTAGAGTGTGTGCTTTTGCCTCCTGCCTGGCAACTCTACAATGTAGTTGACATCATTCACCTTTTTCACAATGGTAAACGGCCCTTCCCAGACTGCTGCAGCTTGTTGTATCTAACAACAAGAAGCACCACTACCTGCTCTCCTACGGAATACTCTCTGGTTCTGGCTATCCTATCATACCAGACTTTTTGCTGCAGTTGTGCTTGTGACAGGTGCTCATGGACCATCCCCATGAATTCCTCCAGTCTTGTCCTGAAGTTTAGGACACACTCCACAACACATCTTCAGTCATCACACTCACCCTCCCAGTCATGACAATTTAAATACAGTGGCCCCTTACCCTGTGAACATATAGCAGCAGCTCAGAAGGTAAAAAAAAGTGACTTCCTGGGGCATCTCCCTTTATGCAAGGAAAATATGTGACACATTTGTTCTAGTGCTTCCTGAAATCTGCAAATGCTCTCAACGTGTTTTTATTATAGAGTTTAATCTCTCCAAATCACCATTAATTTGTGCTTGGTAGGGGGGTAGCATTTAGATGCTTTATCCCACATCACTTGCACAAACATATCAAAATGCATGACATAAAGTTGGTACCGTGTTGAAAATGTCTAGTAAAATATTTGCCATCTCCTTTGCTTCAGTGGAAGACAGAGGTACCACTTTTTGGTACCTAGTGGCATCATCCACCACTATTGAGGTATATTTCATGCCTCTGGAACATGAGTACACAGAGATCCCACAATATCCACAGCTAGCCTCTGAAATGTTTTTGTTTCAATAGCAGGCAAAGACATCAATACAGCCCTGGTTTGTCTCTTTGCCTTGCCAACATTTAGACAATGTTGACAGGCCCTGCAGTAACTTATTATACCACTTGAAATCTTTGGTCAATAAAAAAGTCTGCACAATCTCTCTGTTAGTTTGCTTTATGCCCATATGGCTTGCAAATGGTATATCATGGGCTATGGCTAGGAGTACTTGTTAGTAGACCCAGGGTACTACCAACTGGTGTATTACTTTTCCCTCTAGCTCTTCTTTAGGGGGTCCATTCCCTAAACAATGATCCTTTGTCCCAGTATGCAAAATCCCTCTGATCTTGAGTTCATAGGTTCTTAGGTGTGTACTAGGCTAATGGCACTGGAGCCTTTACAAGCCTAGCCCATAGGACTACCCTGGCATTGTGCCACCCGACCTTAGTTCCCAGTGCCTCTGACGAGTAAAGCCACTGGAGTGATCCTTGGGGTGAATTTTCTATTTCCCATCCACTCATCAAGATTTCTCTTGAAGAGGGCCAGTGAGGTGCCCTGCTTGACATGTATGGGAAGTCTATTCCAGAGCAGCTCATTGGTCAGGAGCCTCCTTAGCTACTGATCCCAAGTCCTGTAAAGTACAGTCTGAGAGCTGAGCTTGTCTTACCTCCTCCTTTCTAACCAGCCTCAGTTCCCCTTCCAATGGAAATATGGTGCCATCTGCCAGTGGAGCTTCAAGTTCTGGCTGACTACTATCACCTACCTTTCCCCTTGAAGTATCACCTTCTAAGAGAAGTCGAGTACCTCTCCCCTGCAGTGTCTCTAGTGCAGTGACATTACTAACCTCATATGAAGATGTAGGCCCAGCTAGGTCTTCATCCACTGTCTTCCCCATGTGGCTGCTTTCATGCCTGGCTGTGAGTAACAGAATGCACACAAGGTACTGCATTGCCAGATTCATCCCTTATTAGGACATTGGCAGGAATGTCCTCAAACACAGCCACCTGGTGCCATCTCTTGCTCATGCCTCCTATGCCACTAACTGAAGTGGACTGCATAGGCAAGTAGTGCTCCTGCCTGACCACTGCAGGTCTGACTGTGGTTATATCTGAGGCATTTTCTCTTTTAGCAATGGTCTCCTTTCCTTCTACCCAGATAGGATGCAGACATTTTGTGATCGATAGGTGCAGCTATTGTCTGTATACAACCCATCAGCGTCATATTGCTAGTCTTGCTTGATGCTTCTTAAGTCCTTTATTCTCTCATCTGCTGTAGTAGGCAATGAGACCATACATGCCCCATTTGGTCATATGTGAAATATTTAACCTCAGACCCTGAGCATATACCAGAGAGTAAGGCTTCTCCATTTTCCCATGTAACCTACTGTGATGGCCTAGGCTACCAGCATGAGTTTCTTTATAACCATGTGCAGTGCTGAGTACCCCATCCTATGCTGTGCCAACCTGTTAGAGGTCCGGTTCATCCCCATCTTCTTAATGGTGTTTCATTCCAGGTCTGCTATTGAAATCCTCATGTCGTCAGGGAAAAGTAGTGATGGATTGTTCCATGACCAAAAATACCTGGAAGCGTTTCAAATATGGCGACCTTATATCCACTCACTATCAGTAAAAATAAGTGCTGATAGCTGTAGTCTAGTCAGTCATACTTTCATCTGCCTTTCTTCTATCTTATCTAATTTTTCTAAATATCTGTGGACCCAGTTTAATGCATGCAAGTAAGCATTCTTTAACATAAATTAAACAATCAGCATCACTAAGTTTAAAAACTGCATGCATTCTTTTCCCAAGAGAAATGTAGTTTGAAAGCTCATCCACTGCCCTTGGTCATTATGTACTTAATGTACATCCTTTCAAAGACTCTTATAAAGCTGTCCAAGTCATCCCCTTCTTTATACTAAGGGAAATATTTTGTACTGACCTAGACATCTAGGGTTTGGCTTTCTTCCTCCTCATGACTCATGCCTTTGATGAAGGTTGATCATCTCTTGCTCATGCTTACATTGCTTCAGCTCCTGCATTCTCTTGGCTGCTCCAACAATGCATCTCATTTTCAATACCAGTGTGTGTATTGCTAGTTGGGTGTTGAGATTCCACATGGATGAAATGTGTCTATGTTCAGCCATCGAATGGAACTTCCATCGAACAGCTGAATATTGAGCCCTATCCATCGAACGTTCATCCAGTGAATGTTCATTTCAACAACAGAGAATGTAACTAGTTGGCCACCACTTCCCCATGTGCCTCCCACAAAATTTCAAACCCACCCAGGTAGGGGGTTTTGCCCCCCCACCCCCCCTAACTATATATACCAACTCCGAGACCACACTACAGTGGGGAAAATGGTAGACGGTAATACATGTATAATAAAGGCCATCCACAAGAGCTTACAACTGAATATACTTTACTTAAACAATTAAGTGACAGTGTAGTTTACAGGTTAAATGTGCAAAGAAATGAAAATGTTCACATGGAAGAATAAAATAACATTGAGCTAACTACATGCATCTAACTGTCTTTAGCTTAGAGTACTGAACCCTTACTGTTATAAGTTCCTAGAAGGTAATAGGCAGAAATTGCAGATTGCAAAGTTACAGAAAAGTGTCCACTTCAATATCTTCTAAGCAAAGATAAGACAGAACAAATACATATACATATATATATATATATATATATATATATATATATATATATATATATATAAACACACACACACACACACACACACACACACACACACACACACACACACACACACACAGAGACACACTTCAGGTCAACGGTTGTGTTCTCTACAAAACCATTACATCATTTTTTTGCATAAAGTCATTATATTATCATATTTAGCTGTTTTGTTTTCCCACAGCAAAAGGTAAGTAATCTACTTCTGCCATCTGTAAAGGACAGGGGCTTAATTATATCAGTCCAGAACAATAGACTACCAGGACACAGGATGTCAATGTACATATCTTAACTGTCTTCTCTTTTATCTCTGCTTCCTTTACTTAGTTGTAGTCAACTACTTCTTTGAATTGGATTGTGATTACTTTTATTTCCTGTTGACACATGAAATACAACAGTTTATCGTTCAAATTCATAAAGACTTGCTCTCAGTATAAGGGACCACGTATACTGAAAGCAGGCTGAGAGCAGGTGTTTTGGAGTCTGGTCCCCATAATATACTGTTTTTAGATAGTCCTTACACTGAAGTAAGTCACTTACACAGAGAGCAGGTCTTTTGGAATCAGGGCAGACTTACTCTGAGAGCAACTCTTTTGGAATGTGGCCCTATATCTTCAAACAGATTCATTAATTTGTATTCCTTTTATCCCCGTTTACATTTACAAGAGAAATCACACGTATTTTGCAGTCCAAATGTGTTACTAATAGAAATTAAGAGAAAAAAGACATAACATTTTTAAATCAAGTTTCCTTAATGTGGCATCATCCTTGGCACGTCAAGAGTAACTAAGGTACTGCATCCACAGGACAGTTCAGTAAAAATGCTGCTGTAAATGGGGGAATGGCAGTTAAATAAGAAATTTCCACAGAACAAGTAGTTGCTGTTCAAGCTGACAGACAAAAGATCATTGTGCAGGACAACTGCCATTCATACTTTCAAAACAGGGCAAGCACAGTACCAGTTATAAACTATCTTGACAGACCCATACTTGTCTAATTCACTCACTCATTATTACCTTATTTTACATTTATTGCACAGAAGTGTAGAGGATTAAGGCAATAATGTGGGAATGAGTGTTACTGAGAAGTTCTGGTTTAAATTCCCTCGGTCTCTCAGAAACTGTCAAATTAACAAAGTTCTGGGAATGAGTGCAATGAGGCTGAATACCCATATAGTCTAAACATTTGTGTAGTTGTAAGAAACAGTGTCTGTACAAATGAATGAATGATTTTTTTTTTGTGTGAATGCACTATGGCTGAATTCAGTGCTTATACACTGTGTGTAAATAGGAGTGTGTAGGAAAATGAATGCTTGACTGAAAAGATGATGTTTGTGAAAATGTGCGAGGTTGCATTATAGTGGTTAATGTGTATTTAAGAGTCTTTGCTGGTTAGGCTTAGAGTAAGGGATCATTAAAGGGTTAGATGTTATGCTTTGCCAGTTTAGTGTTGTATGTGTTTTGTTTCCTTTTGTCTTATGTAGTGGTATTGTTAAAATAGTTTTTAGTAATGTAATATTAAGGGTTGGGTTAGGGTGTATCACATGAGTAATGTGATGAGGGGAGGGGGTGAAAGGCAATCACTCACTTGCTCAGCAATGTTAGAATATAAACATCTATTAGACACCTGCTTTCTAACTGGTGAAACATTCACAAGCTTTTGCAATTGCAACTAAAAGTTTTATATTTGTTATAATTCAGACTGAACTCCCTGAACAGTAAAATTGTTAACTTTCCTTACAGAAACAAAAGTTTGAATGACACTAAGAATTTTAGAAACAGATCAGTTTAAAACCAAAAAGAAGTTGACGCATTATTCAGTACATTTCAGTTATTGAGTTCCAATAAAGTGATTATAAATTGATAAAGACGGGCTTGCTTACCAAGTAAGTTTCTGATTCATTTGTTTTGATGAATAATGGCAGACAACTTTAAAACTGATAGACAAATGCTGTGAGCCCAACAGTTGTTTTACATGAAAAGTTCTATAAAGTGAATCCTTTTTCACCAATGAGTACATGTAAACTCTGTGTATGCATGCTGTGTGTACTATGCATGCTCCTTCATTTTTCAAAATGGGCAAAAATGACAGAAAAAAATACATCTCCATTTCTTGACAAGTAGATGTGAATGACTTTAAAACAGAAAAAGAATAATAGATAATTGTGAGCATGAACATTGTTCATCATAT
The DNA here is from genome assembly GCF_019279795.1 of Protopterus annectens. NCBI lineage: Eukaryota > Metazoa > Chordata > Ceratodontiformes > Protopteridae > Protopterus > Protopterus annectens. Next base: position 384,394,915 of record NC_056746.1, read on the forward strand.
CATTATCTACAAACGTGAGTGTTGTTTAACATGCAGATGCCTACTAATTATTTTTTTAAATGACCAGAATACAAAAAAGAATTGATTAACAAATAAATGTGAATAAAAAAAATGGATAATATTGCATCACGTACCTACAAAACAAGTAGTTATTTGTTCATACATGCCATTAGATGATGTTTTATTGTGAGAGATGCTGAAGTAACAAATTCTACACTAAAGGTTTTTCCCACAAATATAGGCTGGGATGGATCCATGATGATTCACTGAATGCAAGTAAATTGAATCTTGAACATTTTAAATGGGTTTGTTGAATACCACATGTAATGAACAAAAAATATTTTTTTACAGGTGGAAAAAACCCAGACCTTACCACATTTGAGAGAACCCCCCTACCTCCTAACCTATATCTACCAACTCAGTGGTTACACAATAGTAGGTCAGGTAAAATTTAGTTCTGATGTTGTTAATCTTCATTCATTCCTTACTAATGGGTGTCGGTTCCATCCTCAGAACCGAGTTGGCCGTTATACCAAGCTTGCACCAGCCAAAAATATCTCGAGCTAAGCCTTTACCCATAGTGCCCCTCTCCATATTACCTCAGATATCATTTGCTGCGTTTGAAACAAGACATGTCAGGCCAGCTCTCAGTTAAGTCAAAATTTTTCTTGTCAAAAGTTTCTTACTTAAAGTTTGTCTTCTTCTTAAAACTGTAATTTCCTCTTTTAATCTTATTTTTTTGTAATTTGTGTGTCTCTCTCCCCCATTTTCCCCTTTCTACCAAAGTTAGTACTCTTTGTACCATTGCTGGTGCAGGCCTTTCTTTTTACCTTCTGGGTACTTTACTTAACTTACCATTGCTGGTATTCTACCCTTTTCCAGTTAAAAAAAAAACTTTAACCTTTAATCTAAATTTCATACTTAAAAATAATTATAAATTTCTGTCTGTTATTTGTTTAAATTTTCCTGTCTGTTTTTTTTGCCTGGATATGTCAGATAAAAAAGGTACCACAGGCTTCAAACACTGTGATCAGTGTAGTAGACAAATGCCCAATGTGGATAACCATACTACTTGTGTTTATTGTTTAGGGGTCCCTCACCTTTCTGTGAAACTCCCTTGTGAAATCTGCAAAGGGTTCAGCTCCCATATGCTAGCGAAGCGAAAAAATAAACTAATGTTGAAAGGATTGTTGAAATCTCTTTTTGCTGAGGCTATCTCTAAGTTGGAGGGCTCACCCCCTCCTAAGAGAGAACACAAAAAGAGGAACAAATCATTACCCTCCTCTCCTCATGACTCTGAAACTAAACAATTGGAACCGAGACAGAAAGTCCCTAAATTATCAACATCTTCGGCTCTGAGGCCTAAACCTCTGACCTTGGCACTAGCCTCAGTTCCAAGCATAGCCAAGACAACAACCATCTTCAGTGCTCTCTTCTTCTTCGGCATCTGTGAATACACTGACAATGGCACTGACAATTACTACAACTTTGGCACTGACTCACCTTTCGGCACCAACAATAGTTGTCCCAGAACCGGTCACTTCCCCCATCCCTGTACTTCATATTGGTCTTTCAACCTCTGTGCTTAAAGGTGAAATAACCCCCCAGACCAGATATTGCCACTCGGAGGATCCATTTGTTGGCCAGCAGTATAGCCCTTTCTTAGAGCACTCCACTTCATCATCGGGGATGTCTACGTGATCCTCCAAGAGCCTTTCAGAACTGGACATAGTGAGGCTTGTGGATCAACTCTTGGCAGCCAGAGGAATATCAACTTCATCTAAACCCTCACTCCCTCTCGGATCCGGGGGATCTTATCCAAGGACTCCATGTTTTTTCCTCCTTCAGCCTCCTTGCAGGTTTCAGAGCACTTGTCACTGAAGCCAACCCTGGTTTCAACTTCTTCAGTACAGTGGTAGGTCTTACCATGGTACCGGAGCCTACCCTTTGGCCTTCAACTCTCTCTGAGCCAGGCCTTCCTCAGGACTGAGACTGGTCTGTTGGCACCATGTTCCCTGGCATGGTATCTCCCTTTTGCACGTCTGCCATGGTTCTGGTCGCCTTGACAGAACTGTCTCCTCCTGTGGCTCCCTCCCTGGCAGCGGGTTCTTCGGAGTGGGGTGTGACCCCAGTCCCGAGGTTGTCTTTCTTGGTTCCGGGCTCCCACCCCTCTTTGGAAGGACCTACTTTCCAGGTGATGGAGAAGCCTCTGGCTTCTGCAGCCTCTCAGTTGGTCCCCTTGGCGTCGGAGTCCCATCATCTTCCATCCTCTGAGCCACAGTTGACACAGCCCACTACTCATGGACACCAGGCTTGGGAACCTCAAGACATCCTTCAGCAAGATTCCCCATCTGCAGGATCCTCCTTGGATGCTTGTTGAGGAGGTTCCTCCCAAGAGATCATGCAAGAGGAAGCATGTGGATTCCCCAGAGGAATTTTTGACCGAAGATATAGACTACAATGAAGGGGAAGGATCCCCACGATCACCTTCTGATGATGTCTCCTTTGCAGACATCTTGGAAATCCTAAAGCAGCTGGGTTATTGGAAGTCCACCACCCCTTCCTCTGAGGAGTCCATATTCTTGCAGGCTTTCCAAGCCAGGCCCTCTTCCTCCTGGGTGACCCTGCCTGCAGATAAACTCATACAGCTCATCGTGCAGCACATGTGGAATAGTCCTGATGCCATTGAACTTATCCCCCAGAGGCCAGACAAAATTCTTTCACCCCCTGAGAATAACCCTCACTGGTCTAAGGGCCTTCTGGTAGATGCTATGGTTGTGGTGGCTGCCACTAAAAAAGACCTCGCCAAGGAGAGCACTACTGCCCATCCCCCAAACAGGGAGTCTCGGGTGATAGACAGACTTGGGAAATGGGTGTATTCTTCAGCGACCTTTGCCATCTGGTCCCTGAATTATCTGGCACATTTTACTCGACTTCAGAGAGACCTGATTACAGAACTCTCAGAAACCCTGGCAGGAGCAGTGTCTGATGAGGTACAGGACAAAGTTGCCTCACAACTTGCGACCCTGGAATCCATCTCTAATTCTTCCATGAGGTTGATTTTGCACTCAACTGAAGGGGCGGCTAGAGCAGCGGGCATAGATGTTGTTACAAGACGTCATGCCTGGATGCATCTATGTGACTTAATGGACCATTTTAAGTCTTCCTTCCTTAATGCCTCTGTAGAGGCCTCATCTCTCTTTGATCCAAAGGTAAAAGACATGTTAGCCAGGTGTGAAAAGGATGGTAAGACCTTGTCTGCCATGGGCGTACATTTTTCCACATCCCAATGATCCTATTCCATGAATCAGAGGAGTGGAAAGATGTGGTACAAAAAATCCCAAGGTGCTTTCCATGACAAGTGGTGAATTTTCCTCCCCATGGTAGAGGGGGGAACTCAACTGGAAGATGCCCCTTCAGAGGCAGAAGGTGTCTGCATAACCAGGGGTCCAGAGATTCTTTCTCTGGACAGTCCTACCAGTGATCCTGAAGAGCGGCCTGATTGCTTACCTCTGGAAGCAGTCAGGGGTCGTTTTACTCTGCATCACCTTGCCTGGCAAAAAATAACCTCAGACTCTTGGGTGCAGACGATAATTACCAGGGGTTATCTCATTCCCTTCAACATTTTTCCAAAGCCTTTAAGGCACATTCCCGACATACCACCCAGTCAAAGAGAATCAGCAGCTTTAGAAATCCAAAAGCTTCTTTAAAAAAGAGTCATCCAAATAGTCCCTCCAGACCAAATAGAATCTGTTTTTTACTCAAGGTTCTTTTTAGTGCTAAAGAAAACAGGGGACTGAAAGCCAATTCTGGACTTCAGCATCCTAAAGAAATTTGTCCAACAAGAGAAATTCCAGGTGGTCATGGTAAAGTCTGTACTCCCCTTCCTGGGCAAAGATGATTGGATGTGCTCTATAGATCTTCAGGATGCGTATTACCACATAAAAATGGACAAGCATTCCAGGAGATTTCTCTACTTCTGGCTGGGAGCCAGTCACTACCAATTCCGAGCACTGCCCTTTGGTCTCTCCACAGCCCCCAGAGTGTTCACCAAATGCATGGCAGTGGTAACAGCTCACTTGAGACTGCAAGGATTCTGGGTGTTTCCATATCTAGATGATTGGCTCCTCACTGCCCCAACCAAGCATCTACTAGTCTCAGAGATCCATTTCACCCTATGTCTCTTGAAACAACTAGGATTAACAGTAAACAAGGACAAATGCAAACTAATCCCTTCTCAAAGATTGGAGTTCATAGGGGCAGAATTCAATACCCCATCTTGCCTAGTTGACCTCCTTCTTCACAGGATACAGAGACTCAGATCACAAATATGAGTGATAGGACAAAGTGCCAGTTTGAGCAGTCCTTCAGCTATTAGGGTCCATGGCAGCATGTATAACGATGGTCCTACTGGCAAGACTGCACATGAGGCTTCTTTAGTGGTGTTTGCTAAGACAATGGTCCCCTTTGAATCTCCCCATGATATTTCTGATCAGGATAAAAAAATCACTGAAAACAAGACTTTCGTTGGTGGATGAAGCCAGAAGAGAACCTATGGAGTCATCCTTTCTCCCCTTCTCAGCCCAAAGCCATAGTGACCAAGGATGCCTCCCTGATCAGGTGGGGAGGCACTACCAGGGAAAGACTGTCCAAGGCACTTGGTCATCCATAGAGGCCAAGCTACGTATCAGTGTTCTAGAACTGAGGGTGGTGCTTCTAGTGTTGCAAGCACTTCAATCTGCTCTCCCTTCAGGAACAATTGCCATCCAGTCTGACAACATGTCAGTAGTCTGGTACGTCAACAAACAAAGTGGAACCAAGTCCTATCCGTTGTGTTGAGAGGCAATGAGAATTTGGCACTGGGCGATAGCTTCTGACTGCTTTCTGATAGCAACGCATATTCCCGGGAACTCCAAAACTCTGGTTAATGTCCAAGACTGCAGCAATTGTATACACAAAGCTCCGAAGAAACACCAATGGCACCAAACTCCAAAGAATATAGAAGAACATATTCTTTGGAGTTTGGTGCCATTGGTGTTTCTTCGGAGCTTTGTGTATACAATTCCCGGGAATCTAACATGACTGCAGAGAAGTTCAGCAGATGCATTCTCCTGCCTCATGAGTTGTCCCTCAATCCTGTAATAGTGAAGAAGATTTTCAGTTGCTGGGGCCAGCCTTGCTGTGATCAATTTGCATCCCCCTCAAACTACAAATTCAGCAGCTACTTTACCCTAATACCCCCCAAAGGGGGAGTCCCCGAGGGACACTCGTACATGATTGCCCCACAGGACTTCTTTATGCCTGCCCACCAATACCACTAATTCCCCAATTTTTAATGAAGGCCCATTGGTTGAAAAGCAGAGTGATCCTCATTGTTCCCTACTGGCCATGACCAATTTAGTTCCCCTTCCTTTGGCCTCACCTACTGCAGCAACCTTGGATTCTGGATCCATCTCTGGAACTACTATCGCATCCACAGGGATTGACATATCTGAATTTAGTGAACCTCAAGCTGACAGCTTGGTTCCTCCACTTCTGGCAATTGCCAGGCAGAACAACTTGTCCTCCCCTGTCCGCAACATCCTTCTGACTTCCCATAAACCATCCAACAGGAGGCTTTACCTCAGGAAATGGAAGAGATTCAATTTGTGTTCTCACACAAAAGGGATACATTCCTTCTCAGCACTGCTATCAACTGTTTTAGACTACCTATCTAATCTGCTTCAGTCGGGAGCTGCAGCTTCTTTAATTAGAGTACACCTAGCAGCAATTTTTAACTTCCACAATGGTTTTGAAGACTCATCCTTAATGTCTCACCGTCTCTGTAAAACCTTTTTGAAGGGAGTTTTGCACATTAGACCCCCCCTTCAAACAACCAACTGAGCCATGAAATTTAACATTGGTTTTACAAACCTTGACTCATCCTCCCTTTGAATCTGCTGTCAATTGTGACCTAAAATTTTTATCCTGGAAAACCTTATTCCTAGTGGCCATTACTTCAGTGAGATGAATTTCTGAGATACAGGCATTATCTATTAAATGCCCCTACATGATCTTCCATAAGGACAGAATATCACTATGGACTAATCCCTCCTTTTTACCTAAGGTTATCTCTGATTTGACAGTTAATCAAATGATTGATCTACCAGTCTTCTTTCCAAAAAACTGACACTTGCAGAATTGTTGTGTTTATGTATGAACACATATGCAAGCACTTCACTCCTGCATAGTGGTAATTCTCAAGTAGGTCAAATCATGAAAAGCCACTTAAATAATCAGACATCTATCAGGCATTGGAAATCATTGGCATATTGAACAAAGGACCCCATAATTAAAGACAGGTATAGTGATAATTAGATAAACAGTGCTAGGCTGCTCTAAAGCAGATCAGTTTGAGTGTGTACAGCAAAGTGACAACCCTGGTCATCATATATTTTGGTAGAAAATGTGGTAGATTGAAATGTAGGAAATGGATTAACAACAAGCAGAGGGATATACAGAAGGGTAAGTATAAGGTATGAAAGATGAGAAACAAGAAGGGTGTTTGTGGTGGAAAAGATCCCTTTTTGTAAGTATTACAAAAGAAGGGTCAGTAGGGAAGGTAGTGAAGGATGACTGTGGATGGGTTAGATGGAGGAAGACATGCAGCAGGTGAAATCGGACAGATACAGAACACAGACACAAATAGACAGGGTTGCTATACACACAACTGATGGAGAGGATGGGGATGAACACATGCATACAGAGGGTGGCTAAATGGTGATGGATAGTACTGGACAACGAACAAGGAATGGGGAATTACACAAAAGGGACAGAGAACACTAGAATGGGGGAGGGTAAGATCGCAATGTGGTTGGGTGCCAGGTTGGTTTAGAAGTCAGCAAACCCAGGCATCACTCACCTGTGTTTCAGATTTTTTTGGGCCAGTAGCTTCCTTGATGGGTCAATGGGTAGAGGCTATCAGTCATGAGACTCCACCAATCATAGAAGATGATACTCCACATTGTTGAGGAGAGCATCCAGTAGGCAGTGCATGTCAGCAGCCACCAGTCTCTTTAAATGATGGTAGGAGTCCACTAGAGATTCTTCTGGTCCACTTTCATGAGAGGAATCTTCTTTCGCCTCCTGTGTAATAGACATTGAGCATACCAATGACCACTTCATGTCACTTCCAGCATGGTTACCATCACATCCCTACTGACAGGAGAACTGTAGCTGCTAGTGACACAATGCCAAAGGCAGTGGCCAGCACTGATTGAGATGACTGTGGTCTCACCTCCTCCTCTTTCCATAACAGGATTAACAGAAGGACAACACAATGTGAAAAAATATCACACACATCTGCTGCAGAGGCAGTCACAGTAATATGTAAAGCCATTCATTGATGCTCACCTACCACTACAGTTGTTTGTGCAGTGCAATGTTGTGTAGCTGGGTAGTGTCTCTCCTAAGGTGTTTATAGACATTGCAAGCATCCATTCAGAAGTCATAATAAAAATAATAAAAAGTCCAAATACATGCTCTACTATGCTTTCCATTTCCACATGGGCTGTGTTGTAGGCCATTTTCCTGCACAGTCTGACAGTTGCATATCAGGGTCATCAACCAGAGATTTAGTGCATATTTGGCATCACCTGCAACCACTGGGACAGGAATCAATGGTATAGGTCAGACAAATGTGTGAATCATGTGTGATAGCACACAGACAATTTATAAATATGTCCTATACATTACAAACTACCTGCCAGATGAAGAAGTAGAAGCCATTCCTATTGATGTTTTGCAGTCTCTCTAGATGAGGTGGGGCCTTGATAGCAACACGTGCAGTTTATGGCTCCACAGGAACTCAGGATAATAAGCTATGACATTAAAGGGCCTCATGCTGTTTGTTCTCTCCTATCCTTTCTTGGAAGGCCGGATATGATTCTCCACAGATTACTGTATTATAGAGATGAACTAGTTTAGGATTTGCAAGGCTAATTCCTGTGACATCCCTATATGCCCTTTGTATGTTGCAGAAAGGTTGCTGGAGCTAAAATGGTTACAGCAACACATAACTTTGTATTCCACATCAAACACATACCACATATCCTCCTTGATTCTGTTTATGGGTGATAGAGTTCACCTAGGTCCCTTACAATATCCTTGTTCACACAGAAATGGTCCACAATCTATTGATGTGCAAGCTGGTGGTATGTCAGGTGCTATCCATACCTCCTCTTGTGGTGTGGAGGACTATAATGTCAAATCTGTGTATACTGGCTCCCAACACATGCTGATGCAATGATTATTTGGAATTTTCTAGCATCATTCCCCCTATACATCATGAATCATGGTGTTCAAAATGAGTATACACCACTGTGCAGCATGGCCAGGTTATACATTTCTGAACTGGCTTACCACTTTGTTTTCCTTAATTTGCTTAACCTGGATGACTCATTTGCATCTGATTCCTCATTTCTATGTCATTATGACCTCATTAGCTTGTTTTGCATATTGTGCTATTTTGGCCTTAGTACAGCCAAGTTATCTGTTCGATTCGCCTACACCTTGTGCGTTGGTGCTACCTGAGCTAATTTGTGATGTATAATGTGCTATGAATCCCATCCATAGTGTTAATATTTTCATCAAGATGACATTACCTTAATGGAATGTGTAATTTCAAAGTGACCTTAGGAATTCATCTGTGAGGCTTCAACACTTATGTTTTCAAAACGTCAAAATGCACTCAGTAAAAATGTATAATACATACAAATATATATGTGTTTGTGTGTGTACACACACACACACACACACTCTTTGCATAAAATACCACTACTGAGGAGAAGTTTGACATCAAGAAATGAAGCTGCTTAACAAAACAGTCTCTTAAGATCAACAAAGAGATGTTCATTTTCTGCGTCAGTTTAGAAGAAAAGCAAAGGTTAAACCAACTTGCTTAAAATTACACAGTGATAGTATATGTGCGAAATTAGGTGCATCTCCTTACTGGAGTTACCAGACTAGGTACTTTTATCACACTTTCCAGCTGCACTCCTGAGTACTGTTTTTTTAGATGTTTTTAGGTTCATAGGTAGGTACTAGGCTATTGGCCCTAGGGCCTATATAAGCCTAGCCAAAAAGGTACCCTGGCTTTCGCCACACAAGAAAATTATTTTCATGTGTCCCTGTTGAGCAGAGCCACAGAAGTGATCCCTGGGGTGAATTTCCTATCTCACATCCAATCATCAAGATTTTTCTTGAAGAGTGCTAATGAGGAGCTTTGTTTGATATAGATAGGTAATTTGTTCCAGAGTATGGGAAGTCTCTGGGACAGGAATTTATCCCTCCAGCATGTTTTGTTTATTGTGGTGACAAGGATTAGGTCCCTAGAGCATGTAGCTTGGAGGGATTGGGATTTCTTTAAGTGGAGCATGTCCAACAGCTATGGGTTTGACATAGCTTTGTGTTTTAAGCAGAGATCGGCTCTGAGTAGGTGATATGCGATGGAGTAAAGCTGGAGTTTTTTGAGACAGTCTGCGTAGGGCATCTGTTTGAGGCTGGTAATCCTCTTTGTGAGGCATTTCTGTGGCCTTTCCAGTTGTTGTAGATGTCTTGTGAGGTACATACCAAAAGGGGAGCTGCATTCTATAATGGGTCTAATGAGTGACGAGTAGAGGGGAACAATGACCTCTTTTTTTCCTGGATGAGAAACCTTTTGTGATGAGGTGTGCCACATAGAAGGATTTCCTGACTACTGTGGCGATGTCATTATCAAAGGAGAGACTACTGTCCACCTGTGTCCCAAGGTCGCTTATCACACTTTCGGTGTTAAGTAGACTACCACCTATGTGGTAGTTCATGGGTACAGAGTTTTTACCAAAAGGAATGACAATGCACTTTTTGGCATTGAGCTTGAGGCCATGGCTTTGACACCAGGCATCTGTCTCAATGAGGCCCTTTTGTAGGATGTCCACATCATTAGGAGTTTCAATTATGGCTCCTAGTTTGCAGTCATCTGCAAACTTCGTTAGCCAAAGACCTTCTGTGTTAGCCTCTACTTCAGAGAAGTAGATACCAAACAGGAGAGGACCCAGGACTGAACCCTGTGGTACTCCACTTGTCACTGGTCTGAAGTCAGATTTGGAGCCTGCTACTTTCACAGTGTGGGTTCTGTCAGTGAGCCAGTTGGCAACCCATCTTGTGACATAGGGATTTATACCTAGTTTAGTGAGTTTATCTATAATTCCAGAGTAGGGGATGGTGTCAAAAGCCTTGGCGAGATCTAGATAGACTGTGTAAACCACCTTACCCTCATCTACGGTTTTGGTGACCACTTCAAAGAAGTCTGTCAGGTTTAGGAGACATGATCTGCATTTTACAAACCTGAACTGGGTGGGGTTCAGAGTTTGGAGAAATTCAATGTCATTGTTTATAAGTTCCATGATGATACATTCCATAGCCTTGCAGACCAGACTTGTCAGGCTAATGGGGAGGTAGTTCCTGGGGTCCATGGTGGTTCCCCTTTGTGAAGTGGGATAACCATCGCTGTGCACAATTCAGTGGGCACAAAGCCTGAGGTGAGGCTATAATTGAAAATGGTACTTAGGTGGGGTGCCAGTTCATTCTGTAGTTCATGTAGAACGCAGCCTGGGATGTTGTCAGGTCCCATGGATGCTGTGTTCTTGGCTTTGGAGAGTGTGTTTTTTACCTGTGCAGCCGTGATTACAGGAAGTTTGCATTCTTCCGGTATAGAGATGGGCCCTTTAGGGGGTGAGAGGGTGGTAAAGTTAGCACTGAACCTATCTGCCAGGATGTTGGCAATATCAGTTGTTTCTGTATATTTAGTGGCATTGTGCTGTAACTCAGAGCAGATCTGAGTGTTGCCATTGAGATTCTTGACATAGCTATAGAATGCTTTGTGGTTGTCTTTAGAATCAGTGGCAATTTTGTTTTCATAACTAGCTTTGGAGGATTTTATGAGGGATCTCAGCTTCTTACTGAGGCTGACCAGGAAGTTCCTCCAGTCATGGGATTTTACTCTTTTTTGCACCAGTTTCTTTCTTCTGTTGTAGAGTTTGTTTATGACGGGGGACCACCAGATTGGCTTCCCTTTTTGGTTCTGTTAGGGATTGCACAATCCATGCACTCGTGTAAGTGCTTATAAAATGCATTTGTGTAGGATTCAGCAGTTGTACCTCATCTATCTGCATGGATGTCATGAAGTTTGCCACTTCTGTCATAAGAAGCGTGAAGTTGGCTCTGGAGAATTTTTTTACGGTGGTTTCCCTAATGGAGGGTGGGGGCGGGATGAGGATGTCTAAAGTGATTAGCTTGTGGTCGGAGCTGACCAATGAGGAATTGACCTCTGGTGTGGAACACCAGTTGCCCATGTTGGTAATGACCCGGTCTAGGATATTGCTGCCTCTGGTGGGGGTGTGGATAAGATGAATTTATGAATTCCAGAAAACATTGAGCAAAAGAGTTGGTACGAGTAGTTTTCCCAGCTAATGGTGAGGTAGTTGAAATTGCCCATTATTAGGGTGTTAGGTTGTACCTTAATATTTTCCAGTGTATCAAGAAATGAGGAGTGGGAATCCTGGGGCATGGTGGGGGATCTGTAGCAAGCTACAGTTTGGATTGTGGTGTTGCCCAGAGTTAGTTGCACTTGGATTTCTTTGGATAACATTGTTAGTCTGAATGTAGCTAAAAGACCAACATTTGCTTGAAAATAGTATTTTGAGAGGATAGTGTCCACATAAATATTTATCTTTTCACATTTCTATGCTTCTACAGGATTTTCTGCATAACATCTTAACTTCTTTGTATTTAAAGGACACCACTGATGAACTCTTTTAAGTGGTTTCAGTCTGCATAATATAAAACCAAGAACTGCTTGGCAGCATGTAAACATTTTCACCAGTATATGAATAAATATGTAATTGCACATAATCAATGTCTGTCCAAGGGTTGTAAATGTAATCATTGGAAAAGAGAGATTAAAAATGTGAATGCAGGAAGCCCAAATTTGTAGTATCTTAGTGTATCCCTCCTACTGTAAGGTATAGTGACCTCACAGTTAATACATACAAAAAGCAAGCATATTAGGGCATAGGCAGTCCCATACCTTGGTGGGTGAGGGGACTAAGCCCTTCTTACAAAAATGCTTTAATGGCATTAAGGCAAGTTTCAACATTTCTTCTATTTCCTTTGCAACTGTACATTATATTCTGATGCTGTGGCACTCAGTTATGGGTCATTATTTCTGTGCAGGAATCTGTAGACAATTAAATAAATGAACAAATAAAGCATTTTTTTGGAAGTAAATTTTGTGTATTTGAAATTATATATATATATATATATATATATATATATATATATAGAGAGAGAGAGAGAGAGAGAGTCATTAAACAGGATATGCTTTTCATATCTAGGGATTATCACCAAAACATGGACTTGAAAGCAGTGTGACATCGAAGCCAGTATTCGTAGAGGTGCTTTTTTGGATGGTAGATGGCTTGAGTCCTACAGAGAGAATACACCCCAGTGCACAGTAGACATGCATAACAAAGTATGGAGATATTGTGTGAGTAAGCAGACAGTTGTACTTCAAGACTGTAGACAAGGCAGAAGAGAAATGTTGTAAAGGAAGCAGATTGACATAGTCCAGAGCATAGCAGGAAGTGCAAAGTAATGGTCTAACTCCTCAGTGGATGAAAAAGCTATAGCAGGATGATAGGTCACTCAGCCACAGTGACCGTCTGCCACTGAGTGCTGCAAGAAAAGAATTGACAGTAGATGTAAAAGACCAGTATATATAATATAATATATGTGTGTGTGTGTGTGTGTGTGTGTGTGTGTGTGTGTGTGTGTGTGTGTGTGTGTGTGTGTGTGTGTAAAAACCTTTACTGTATTTTTCCTCAGTTTTTCTTTGCATATTGCGTGTGTGTGTGTGTGTGTGTGTGTGTGTGTGTGTGTGTGTGTGTATATATATATATATATATATATAAATATATATATATATATATATAAATATATATATATGGGATCACTACTATATCCCGAATGTTGAAACTACCGACGCTCAAAATCGCGAGACGGAAGTACCGAAATAGCAAAATACCTAAACTACTAAATCCTGAAGCTCACAATCTCGAAATACAGAGAGTATCAGTGTGCTTTGAAGTAGCGTATAAAATGTCTACTTTGACGTACATGTGCTGTACGGCAATAAACAAAGAAAAAATGTCCGGCAACAGCTATAGTGCACCCGGAGATATTGGCAAATTATATAGTCGAGTACAGTCTCAGCAAAGTAAAGATGTATTAGTTATTGAAGGTTATGTGTACCATCTAGAAAGGGAAAGGCATCCCCGGTGTTACTGGTGCTGTAAGTTTAAACGGAGTGAAAGCTGCAAAGGGAGAACGGTAACATTATCATTATCCGAGGGTGAGCAATTGTTAAAGAGTATGCCTCATAATCACTCTGGAGATCCATTTGAGGTTGAAAAATATAAAATATGTGGTACACTGAAGGAGAAAGCGTGTATCTCTAGAGATGCACCTTACATGCTACTGGAAGATGCTATGGCATCAACATCTTTACAATGTGTTGCAAGTCTACCTAATAAAAAAGCACTATTACAACAGATTAGAAGAGTGAGAAGTAAAAATAGCAATGAAATGTGCATCTCTAATTTAACATTAGAAGCTCTTGACATCACCATGTTCCCCTTTCAGAGTGGTACATTTATTGAAAAGCGCATGGTAGATGAACCGTCTCGTAATACTGTAGTGGTGTTTAGCACTATAAATAATCTACATGATTTGAGTGTAGCTACTATATGGTTAATAGACGGAATGTATTTCTCTAAAGTTGTGCACTGCCGACAACTGTACAGTATTCATGGCATAGTCAAGTATGCTGGCTGTAGTAGGTGTGTGCCGTTATTGTATTGTTTAATGTCGAAAAAGTCACTAAGGGCATACAATATGATGTGGCACTGTGTACTATACTTGTTGTCAGTACATGACTTCCCATTAACGCTACAGTTTATCCTTTGTGATTTTGAAGTGGCTGCAACTTTGCATATATTACATCGAAGGGTTGCTTGTTCCATTTTGGACGTAATGTTTGGAGGAAAGTGCAGAAGCTTGGACTGGGCTCACTTTATAATTCAAACCATTCATTTCAATTGGCGGTGAAATGTTTAGTTGGGCTAGCATTCCTTCCTGAAACAGATGTTATACCAACATTTACTGCCTTAAAGGAGATATTTCCAACAGAGGGAAAGGACATTGTACGTTATTTTTCTGATTGGTACGTGTTCGGTAAACTTAGAAAGTTTGCTACTCGATCTACTAGTGTAACATGTTTTCCATCTCTATTTCCTATTAAATTTTGGAATGTGTATGAGCTAAATAGGCTATTCCTTCCACGTATGCAGAACTCGGTGGAAGCATGGTATCGCCAATTAAAATGTTTGATTGGTAGTAAGACAACTGATTTGTCGGTGTTGATGAGTGCTTTGGCGAAAGAACAAAACTGTGTGGATGGATTGCGAGAATGTTTGTTAGCAGGCTGTCCTTCCTCTCCTAAACGTAGAAAGTTGGTTCAGCGGCATAGCCAATTTCAGCGTGTCTTGGATAATCAAAACAGTTATTCACCTATAGAATTCATCAGAGCTATAGCTCGTTTATTAAAGATGTAATAAATCTATTATGTCGTACCTTGATACACTGGTTGATGTTTAAGTTTACATGGGTTCACTTTTGTTTGTTCATGGTTATTGGCTACAGTGAGTGTTACAAACTTGTACAAGGGATTTGTGTGGATTTGATTTCTGGTGATATTCACATTTCTGGAGAGGTGTTATGTAGCATTCCGTGTGCTATTCATCTGGTTTGTTTTCAATTTCAAGTATTTCACTGAGTGTGTTTCTTTATTGCTGTTGTCACACTGATTTAATTCGGTATTTTGGGCTTTCGTGATTGTGAGCTTCGGGATTCAGTAGTTTAGGTATTTTGCTATTTCGGTACTTCCGTCTCGCAATTTTGGGTGCCGGTAGTTTGAACATTTGGGATATAGTAGTGATCCCATATATATATATATATATATTTATATATATATATATATATATATATAGAGAGAGAGAGAGAGAGAAAGAGAAAGAGATGTACATACATATACATTTATTTTTCAAGTGAAGGCCCCCATTTTATATATACTGATAGAGATGGAAAGAGTGGAGCAGTGAACAACTTGACAGGGGAGGAGGGGAGAAGGAAGATAGGCAGTGGGGACACACAAATGCACACTGAACAGCAGAGATGAA
This sequence comes from Protopterus annectens, assembly GCF_019279795.1. NCBI lineage: Eukaryota > Metazoa > Chordata > Ceratodontiformes > Protopteridae > Protopterus > Protopterus annectens. The sequence goes on from NC_056746.1 coordinate 384,410,229, forward strand.
TAGGAACAGATGTGCTTATACATTGACAGGAGACATAGGATACACATAGAATAACAGAGTGTGGGCATTGGACAAATATAGGAGCAGGATAGAGTACAGGCAGCATATCAGCTGCTGACTAGCCTAGAAGGACACTAATGAGAGCTAGTAGGAGATTCTGGGTTTGGTTGGCTGGCATTATGGGCTACAACCATTTCTGGTAACCTGATGGCATTGTTCAGCTGTTCCAGCAAATCCAAATCCCACTACATGAGGTGCTGATGCATGATGTCCCAAAGTTTCATCATCCAGTCAACCATTGTCTTCACCACATCCTCTCACTCCAGTTGGCAGTTATAGTAGGTTACCAGCATTGGATGGACCAGGTACCCTCCAGCAAGACAGTCCTACATTACTCAGCCAGCCAGCACAGTAAGGGGTGGGATAGCAGCTGGCAGTGACTGATGTTTGCTGCTCATGTGAAGGAGCAAATAGCAGTACTTTTCTCTCCTTAGCACAGCAGACAGGGAACCTCCATGAGCACTGGTATTGGCAGACTTCCCCATGAGTTTACAGCAATACAAAATGTTAGTCTTTGAATCAAGCCCACACATGAGATTGAATAGTATGCAGTGTACTTCAGCTCTATAACATAATGTGATGCACACACACATGCACAGCCTGCCTGCATAACATGACTTACAATGATGACTGCTGGAGTTTGTACTCCTTATGTCACAGATGTGTTTCTGTGAAACATAAAGATTCATAGACATTGGTGGACTCCAGCCTATATATGGTGCAAACAAATATTTATTAGCAACTTATATGGTCCATCCACCACATTATATACTAAAACACACAGCAATGAAACAGCAGCAGATGTATCAGCAGTTTGAAGCACTGCATAACAACACAAAAGCAACAAACAGAGCAGAACCCAGAGGAGGTACAGTCTTCTACAGTACTGTGATAAAGAGTACCTAAGTAGTGTCATATGCATGTGAATATTAGCTTGGGAATACCTTTCATAAGAGTAACTTAAGTATGGTAACATTTCTTTTCAGTAATATGCTAACCTGAAATATACACCTGTAGCTACAGAGTTTGTCAGAATGCCCTGCAACAAGACTACCCACTCGTGCTTTTGTTCAGATCAGAATTTTATTTCCCAGGTCACACTATTTCTATGGTGTGATGCTAGCAATATGTGCCTCATAAGGCACATTTAAATGCTCATGTTTACGAACTGTTATTTTTAATGGCTCTGTAGTTGGAACCAATGACCTAACCTAATTACTGTGCCCCTACTAACCTATGTGATTTCACAAGAAAAGCAAACAGAAACAAGTTCAAGCACAAAACAAATGGAATAATTACTAAATTACTCCTTTTCTGGATGTTGCAATTTTAGTGCTGAGTTACAGAGAGGGAAAAAATAACTTTTTTGGAAAGAAAAACTTGACATTTTGGTTTAGTAGTAAAAATTCAAACTGCTACTTAATCCCAATAAAACCAAGCTGATGTTCTTCACTCCAAAATATTATCTCAGTCAAAACCATCTTTCTTCGTTACATCTGCAAATAATACTAAAACTGAGGTAGTAGCACATGCTATATTACTGGGCATTGTGTGCAATAGATGGTAATCTTATGTGTGATCAACATATAATTCAAACACTTAAAAAGACGCACCAGAAAGTTGGCTCCCTTTACAGGGCAAAACAGTACCTTACAGACCCATGAAGAAAAACCCTAGCCTCATCCAATTTTCTTCCAATCCTCTTATATGCCTCACCTATTCTTACAAACCTAAGCTGTACACTAAAATGCAAACTAGCCTCCTGTTACAACAAAGTAGCAAAATATTCCACCAACACTGTGCACCAAAATCACCAATGGCAAGTCTTAAAACAGCTAAACTGGTTAGAGCTTAATAACTGCAAAACATACTCTCAGCTAGTTATGGCTAACAAACTAATATATTATCCTGAAAAATGCCCTGGATTAAAAACATATTATTGCCCTACATCCCCACAAGGGACCTCTGTTCTGTTGCTACATTTCTACTGAGCACTTCTTACAGAAACCATATTGCTACTATTTCCTCTCAAGAAAAACCTCTCTGTTTATTTATTTATTTTATTTATTTTATTTTATATTCGTTGACCGGGAAGGTCCGACTGGATACATGTCCATTTTCAGCGGAGGCCCGGGGAGAAAAGCTCCAACATTGGCAAATAGGTATACAATATGTTGATAGAATACAGATTGTTCTCCTTAGGTAGTTTACACAAAAAAGAGGAGACATTTTAAAGTATTTCAATACATTACTCCAAGATATATAAAAAAGATACAATACAAGTATAACAGACTTTTTCTCCTTTTAGATTGACCCTTAGGATAGTTATATCTGGTATTAGTATAGGAAGCAAAGACTAGAGATTTACATGGAAGAGGAGATAAGAGGGAAACAGATGCGAGAGAGGTAGAGGTTACATAGGTTAGACCTGGTAAGGAAGAGTAAAAACTGGTTTAGGTGGAGTCAGTCTGGGCTTATGCATTGGCAAAGCCAGTGTGTCTGGAGGTGGTGATTTAGCCTCTTTTTGAAGAGTTTTATGGAGGAAATGATGGTGAGGCTGGGTGGAAGGGAGTTCCATATTTTTCCGATTGCATTGGCAAAGAGAGCGTCACCCCCTGAATTGTTGGATTTTACCGTTTGAGCTAGTAGCTTGTTTGAGGAGCGTAAACTATTGAGATTGTTGTAAGGTTTGATTAAGTTTTTCAGTGCAGGGGTTTTGTCAGATTGTTTAAGAATTTTAAATGCTACTATGAGTTGGCTCTGCTGGAGAAGGTTAGGGAATTCGATCCAACCCAGGTTTTGTAGGTTGCTACAATGATGGGTTCTGTAGGGCATGCCAGTTGCAAATCTGGCAATATGATTATAACAACATGTTAGTTTGTTTACTTCAGTTATGTTAAGATTTGTAAGAATAGGGGAGGCATATAGGAGGGTAGAGAGGAGATGGGGGCGGGCAGTGGCCATTTTTGCTATTGGGGTAAGAAAGGATTTTATTCGATAGAGCGACCCGAGTTTTTTATTAACAGTTTTAATAGTCTGATTGATATGGATATCATATCTAAGTTTATTGTCAATGTTAACTCCCAGTAGTTTAGTGTAGGAGTCTGGGGAGATGTTTGTCCCATTTCTGGATTGAATAGAAAAGGGTGTGGGTATGACCTTATGAGTGGGGTAGAAGATTAACAGTTTGGTTTTGTTTGGATTAAGAATAAGTTGACGTCCCAGTAATCAATTCTCTACTGCCGTAAAGCAGGATTGTGTTTTTGATAATAAATTAACTGGAGATGAGTTAGAACCTACTAATGTCAAGTCATCAGCATATTGAATACAGGTGGCATCTGGGATGGCTTTGTAGAGGTCATTTATGAAGACAGAAAAGAGAAGAGGTCCCAGTATGGAACCTTGAGGAACCCCTATGGTATTAGATAGGAGGCTAGAGAGCCTGTTCTGCCAGAGTACAGCTTGCTGTCTCTCTGAGAGATAGGCTTGAAACCACTCTAGAGTTTGGTTGTCTAAATGGAGATTTTTTAGGGTATTGTGAAGTAATTGATGGTTCACCATATCAAAGGCCTTTGATAGGTCCAGAAAGAGAGCTGATGATATTTTTTTGTTATTCCGGTTGTGGTTAATTGTGTCAGTAAAAGAGAGAAGAGCAGTGGTTGTATTATGGTGTGGTCTAAAGCCATGTTGAGAACTGGAGAGTAGGTTGTTCTGGATAAGATAGTAAAGAAGCTGTCTGTGTACACATTTCTCCATGATTTTGGCCAATGGTGACAATATAGCTATGGGCCTGTAATTTGACAGTTCCGTCGATGAGCCTTCTTTATGGAGTGGTATTACATAGGATATTTTCCATATTGAGGGGATTTTGGCTTCGGCCAAGGTACGATTGATGAGTATCAAGATGGGGTAAGCTATGACATCAGCAGCTTTTTGTAAATATTCGGCTGGGAGAAGGTCAGCGGAGAGAGTAGTTGGTTTTAGTTTCTTCAGTAGTGTGCATATATAGGCAGTGGGGACAGGTTGAAATTTAAAGGTGGGTATGGACTTTAGGGTGATATCTGTTAACTGGGGGCAAGTAGTTGATAGCTGGTTGGCTAGGGATTGTATAGTGTCCGTGAAGAAGGTATTAAAGGAATTGGCTACTTCCTCTGGGATTTTATCTGATAGTTTTTCTGGGGTAGGAGTTGAGCTTTTACCTGGGTGGAGTAAATTGTTTAAACTGGCCCAGAATTTTTGGGGATTGTTTTGGTGTTTGTATTGTAGTTGACAATAGTAGTTTTTTTTGTCTAGGGTTATAGATTTTTTGGTCAGATTTCTTTGCTGTTGAAATTTAATGCGGTCAAGGGGGGACTTGGTTGTGCGCCATATATCCCAGGTTTTGTTTCTTAGTTTAATTAGGGATTTAGTGTCCTTTGTTAGCCAGGGTGCTATATTTGTTTTAATTCTAATTTGTCTTTTTGGGGTGTTAGACTCAAGTATTGTTAGAAATGTGGTATTAAAATTTAATACTGCCTCCTCTAAGGGGAGAAGCTTGAGGGATGCCCAGTTGTAGGATTTAAGTTCTGTCTGAAATTTTGTGAGGTCAAAGTGTTGCCTGTTTCTAACCGACCTGTACATGGGCTGATTCGAGTATGTTATCTTATTTTTCTTTAGGTAGGTGATGAGGTGATCGCTAAGGTCATTTGGTAGGGTCCCTGATACATAGTTATGATTTTGACTGTTTATAAGGATCCAGTCTAGGATGCTCTCTTTTTGTTTGTTTGTTACCTAATCTGGTAGAGGAAGATATGGCCTGTTGGAATCCGTGGAGATTTATTGCTGTGGAGTTTAACTCGGAGGAACATTGGTTCCAGTCTAAGTTAACATCTCCTAGGATAATGGTTTCTTGAGGGTAATTGTTTGATAGCCAGCTGAGAAGGTTCTCAATTGTTTCGGTGTTTTTCCCAGGGGGGAAATAGGTCACTATTAGATTAATTTTTTTTCCCCTATTTAATTCTACTTTTAGTGCTAGTATTTCGGCGTTGGAGATCTGGGGTGGCTGAATGGGGTTGATAGTGACATTTAGTGTGCTTTTGTAGAGCACAGCAATACCACCGCCCTTTTTGTTTAGTCGATCAACTCTGTGTATATTGTAGCCAGGTGGGATGATCTCATTATCCTTGGTCCCTGGTTTTAGCCAGGTTTCAGTTAAGCACATTATTTCTGGGAGGTACGTTCCTATTAGAGCATGTAAGTTATGTATCTTATTATTTAGACTTCTTATATTTAAGTGGTATATTTGGAGGGAGTTGGATATGTTCCTGGAAGGTGGTGGGTTGTTCAAGCTTGGTGTGGACATGGGGCCTGGGTTGGGGTGGATGTCCCCATCTTTAGTTATGTTTTTTCTTAGAAAGTCTAATATTCTCATAAGTCTAAATAGTTGTTTGTATTCATGTTTGGATTTAGGGTACTTTGGTTTGAGTTTATACAGGTAGTGATAGTTTGTCTGTGGCGATTGACTGGTCAGATTGAGAGCACACTGTGTAGCACTTCTCAGCGATGGGGAGATAGTAGTTTGGTATCTAGGGTAATAGTAGCCTGAGTAAGGCTGGTCTTCATATTTAGTTAGTAGGTATAGTACGGTACACAGTGGTAGGGTAAGTATTATTGTTTTTAGCATAGTTCTGGTTATAGAGGGTGTGGTAGATTTCATTTTCGTGGGGTAATGGAGCTTTTGAGTATAAGAGGATATCTAGAGGGTTGGATATAGGAAGTGGTAGGAGGAGTGGGTGGACTCTGTTAACAAGACTGACTTCATCGTTAAATCTCAGAACAACACTGCCATAGAAGTTATCTCCCACACTAAATTATTAGGAGTTATTCTAGATGAAAACTTGACATTTAACCTCTACATCCACAATAATATAAAAAAACAAACAAACCAAAAACTAGGTACCCTTTATAGATATAAGCACTTGGTTAACTGCTCTGTGAAGCGTATTCTTGCCTTAATCTTTCTCTTACCTTCTCTCCTGTATGGTGGTCCTCTTCTCACCAATATCCAGTCCTCCATAAAAACCAAGTTTGACTCTTGTTATAACAAGGTTGCCAAGTTTGCTACCAACGCAAAATCCTCTTCCCATCACTGCATCTTCCTACAGTCGCTTAACTGGCTCAATTTTTCACATTATCTAACCTACCTACAACTAATCTCAGCACACAAAAACATTTACAAACCCTCAGATTGCCCAGCCTTTTCTTCTGTTTCAACCCTCTGCCACCCGGGTCTATATTAGATCACTGAACGCTTAAAAAAGCGAACGGTGATTAACTGACCCTATGTAAGCGGTCACAATCAGTTATAGTCTTGGTTGCAGCTCTAGTGACATCGTCACATTCAAGGTTTGACCATGGATTTGTAAACAAATTATAATTTAAAGGGACCACTTGAAATTTTGTGGCACCCTGTTATAAAAATAACAGTATCTTTTAGCAACACTAGACGTTTGAGAGGTATGCTGTTGAATAGGCAGGCCAGCACATTTGTGTCAGTGCTACTGCATTGTACCCATACTTCACCTGCCTACTAGTATGGTCTACTATTTTCCTAGATGAAACTGTACCTATGTCCTACAGAGGTGGTGGACATCAAAGGTCAGACATGTTCAACCTTTCTAACAGTGAAGTATTGGTATAGGCACAGATGAATCACTAATTATACTTATTTGGGATAAGTGGTACCTACCATCCTCTAAAAGACCACAGGTGGATGACTGTGGTCTGTGATGTCAATATAGTGGGAGGAAGGAATTGCACAGTGCAGCAATGTTGGAAGTGTGCCAGTGACATGATAAGACAGGCCTCATGGAACACATGCTTATACAGTGGCAACTAGAGGTGGAATCACCTCCCAGTTCAACTCTCACAGATGGCGCATCACTCTTGGTATCCCTGCATGGAGACCATGAGGGAAAGGATATCATTCCAGGAAAAGAGGAGATGGGTTCTAGGAGTGGCCAGATACTGTGTATCTCACATAGAGACCAGCTAGGTTAGTAGTCATATTGCATATGTTGTACAGTGACTCTGCCCAGACTGATGTCAGGGAGCACACACTGACCACTGCCTATGTGCTCCATAGATGTACTGGATGTTCAGTCTTGGAGGACTGCCAGCACGGATGTATATGGCAACTACTAGCATGCATCCATGTGTGAATTATCAACAAACCCTGGGGACCATGGCTTGTGGGGCAGAAACTGTTATTTCATGTATTACATATTAATAGGACAGACCACTACTACACTGACACCTGTAGAGGCTCAGCCATAACAACAGGCTGGAGTCTGCACCTGTGCAAGTTCTGATACTAATGCTAACACACAGATCTACTCATAGTCCTAGGGCACACTAACACTGTCTGTGTTTCTCCTGGGGGACACTGTGGCATCCCCCACTCCTGCTGCCCTACAGTACATGCAGTGTTCTGTATAGGCTATACTTGGTGGTGCACTGTGGAGTCACATTGTGCATTAGGCATCTCCATTTATAACCTATAGGAAGGAAGATGGCGCGAGCCACAGTCATCACTATTTGCACAGGTGTCTAGAGACCTATGGATGCATGGATGTTTACACAACCAGAGTGGGTGGGGCTACTGGTAAACAGAGGTACAGATGTGGATCTCTGAGTGGGGCTTGCATTCCTATCAAGGGTGGCTTCCTTAGGTTCATAGGTTCATAGGTTCATACTAGGCTATCTGCCCAAGGGCATTTACAAGCCTAGCAGCATATAGTTTTTTGTTTTCCGCCCCTTTAGTATGGGGAAATATGCCATTATTTTGCTGTGCCTCTGTCGAGCAGCAGTGACACTGAGGTAAATCCCTGGTATATCATATATCCCATCCCATGGATCATTGGTCAAGAACAAGGCCAGGCCAGCGTGCTCTGCCTCACATATATGGATTTTGTTCCACAGCATAGGAGTCTCTTTGGGTGGTGAATCTATCCCAGCCACGCCCTATTAATAGCCATGTTGAGTGGGCAACAGTGCTGCACCTGCTACCCCTGAGCCTGTGGTGGAACAACAGTGTTGTGAATTTGATATGCAGATGGCTATTGTACATTAGGCTACCAGTGGTTCAAGCACTGTCACAGCTGGCCACAGACATGAAGGAAGCTGTTGGCCTCAATAAACAGATACAGTATGCAGGACTATAATTAATGCACAGTATCCACCTACCCACATTGAAACTGAGATGATTTTCATAGAAGGTGATCTCCAAGACAATTTTGCCCTGCACTGCCAGAGTCTCTGGTAAACAAAGGACTCCAGAGATTATATTATAATTTGATTCCTGCAGTCTGGGTGGCATGAGTTGCATCTATGGCCACAACCATGTGGATGCCAACCAGAGCCACCACCAGACAGCCTATATTCCAATGCTGGCTGTGGCTAGAGGAGCATGTGCATATCATTGGTGGCCACATAGAATGACCATTACAGGAAATGCAGTCTGTACCTGCTACGGTTGGGTTATCAGCATACCCCACCCCATACCTGAGCTAGTAATGTCACAGAGCTACCTGGAGTTTGACAGCTTGTGTTTGCCCCCTACTGATCTTGTTCCACCAGTTCCACTACAGTTATACCCACATGTCACAAAGGTCCTACTGTGTGGGCCTGTAGTGCCTCCTTCATGACCTGTCATTACAGTGGTCACACTGCATGAGTCTGTAAGGGGTCTTCCACCCAGTTAACAGAGAAAACCATTTATGATATTGATGACTTCCCCCTCAGTGATCCACAACTCTGCCTCTTTTGACCAGCAGCCCCACATTGTCTGGTTGTGTGGACAGCCATGTGTCCATATGTTCCTAGACACCTCTGCAAATAATGATGGCTATGGATCACACGGCTTTCCTTCCTGTGAGTTGTAAATGAAGATGTTTGATGCACATTGTGACTCCACAATGCACTGACAAGTAAAAACTACAGTGCCATTGTATACATGTCAGGGGCTCAGAGAGGTGGACTAGGCATTACCACTTTGTCTGCACTGCCATATACTGTGTGCAAAACCATCTTGGTGTGTGTGATGTAGCCACTGGCACTGTCCATTGCTATCAGTGTTATCAATGGAGAATGCTGTGCTGGAGGTTGCAATACATCCTGCTGCTGTGGGAGTAGAGGGTCCTGGTAGTGATTTCCATGTGAACTGCTTCCTCAGTATCATGCTAATAACAATGCAATGGACAGCTAATGAGCTCAAGGATCAAATACTGTGAAATACCAGCTTCATGTGAGGAAGAGGAGGCACCATTAATTTGATAGTCTTGCTGTCAACTAAACATCAGATTCAGCCAGTAATTCCCAGAATGGTCACTGATACCTTCTGGACAACATTGCCAATAACATATTTAGAAACAGCTCATTTTATTCAACATACCAGAACACTTTTTTTTTTCTTTTCTCTCTGTTATAGAATAATATGTACTAAGATACTTGATATTAAGGAGTTTTTCTGTTAATGTTGTCTTTCGCTTAAACTGCAGTGCTGCAACTGTAATCTGCTAGTCTCAAGGTAAAATCCCATGATGTCATAAAGGACCAGGGAGTAACGTATACAGACAAATGAATATAAGCACTTTGTTACTGCAATGACAGCATCTATTCATGATGGTCGAAGAGAGCAGAAGCAATTAGAGAACATGCAGAGTGTAAACAGAACTGTACCTAATTATTATGGTTTTCAATCTATTCTCTGAAGAGTCCGGAGTTCTTTAAAATGTATTCCCTTGGGAATGAGGAGGGGCAAAGAGTCAGGGTCAGGGTCAGGATCATGCTTAGGGAAAATATAGGAGAAATACACAAAGTGGATTCAGGCACAAATATCATGTATACATATGAAAGCTTTCTTCTGTGGAGAACAGTTGGGAGCAGTTTCAGACCAAGGCAACTGCATACATTTTATTTTGTGTTTTCCTGGCTGAGATTCTAACTAGGTCTTAGAGACAAGCACTTTTTCACTTTGCTTTTAACTTTGTGTTCCCTCTCTTTCTCTTCTGCGTATAAGTTATAAAATGAAATGTGAAAAGTGTTTATGTATTTATTTAGTTTATTTACCAGAGTAATGTTCCAAGGTATTTGTTCATGGGACAGTTCCTGAAACTTCTGCAATAGTTTGGAATGCTTTGTTCTTTTATGGTCTTAGGCACTGACTTTTCTTTGCCAACTTGCCTTTTAAAAATTGCTGTGCAAAGAAAAATAAATACTAGAATAATAAAGTGGATAATAAATGACTGTGTGAAAGAGAACAATGAGTAAAATTAGTATGCATATTATTAAGAGGATCTGCCATCACAAGCAGTACATCACAGAAGTGACAGGAGAGTAGTTTTGATTGTGTAAAACAGATAAAATATAGGTAACTAAAGTCACCGGTTTGTGCATGATCATTAAATAGGTTATATAGTTTAATCACAAGGCAAGTGAAATGCATTACATGGATATCAGTGAGAAATGAAGACTGAGTATAAACGAACAACTTGAATTTTAATGCAAACGCGTGTTATGGCACAGTATGGTTACAGATGGTTGAAAACACATATAAGATTAAAAATCAGGTGCTAAGATGACAGATATGACTGGGTACATTTATGGATATTTATGAATAAGGATTTGAGCTCTGACCATAACATAGCCACTGTTATGTGAACAAATTTCTCAACCTCTTAGCACAAGAATTCTGGACAAAGACAAAACTAATTGGGAAAAAAGGCCCAAAGTCAGGGGAAGATTTAAAGCATTGCTTTTATAAACATATAAAACTGATAGAATAAGAGGTTTTTACATCAGCATGCATTTTTCTAAAGGATATGAAGTCTGAATCATAAATGTCTGTCATTGTTTAGTGACTTTAGTTCTCTATGATTTTCCATAAAACCACAGATTTTATGAAGAAAATATTAAAATATCAGGCAAAAATTTAGACATTCTGCAAACTTCTGGACAGGTGAGAGGTATGTATGGAAAAATCTGATAGTTCATTTGATCTCACAAGGAACTGCAAGTAGGTCAGTATACATCCTAATTCACATGTACGACTGTTATAAAACAGTTTCAGTCATTTTTATATGCCTGCTTAAGATAGGAATTAAGATTATGACTATGGCTCCAGCTTTTTTTTGCTTTATGGTTTGGGTGATGGCCATTCTTAATAACATTTACCTTTATATCCATATGGGAACTTTATCATCCACCTTTATCGTATTGAAACAGCTTACTAGAATCACTTATTGATTTAATTTTGTTGACAGGGTAGATTGCATCTTGCTTTCATTTTTCTTTGGAGGCACAAGATGGTATTTTTAATGTTGAGGTAAAATTTGAGTAGGATGCCGAAGAAATCCAATAATTTTCATTTCATAAGTGTTGTGGGATCATTAACATCCACCTGAACTACTACAATATCAGGAAGTAGTAACCTCAGCTTAGCATTTCAGTGGAGGAATGGCAGATGTAATAGGTGGTGCCAGAAATGACTGCAGCTGAATGAGGCACATCGATAACTGTTGGAATATAGGGTTGATGACCCCCACAAGATGGCATTCATCTGCTGTCTGAGTCTGCATAGTTTGGGAACTAAGACCATGGACCAATGTCTTGCGGCTGCAGCTTACTGCAGCTGGCAACAGTGTCACTGTCCATATCTTCTAGATGTTAAAAGAGGGGATCTGTGCCACTGTGCTCAAAACCACTGATGGAAGTGCTCAAAACAATGATGTATGGATGGCACACCAGTGCAAGCTGTATATCTATGGAGACAGATGGTACTGGAAATACTCCAAACGGAGTGCAGACTGTGTGTGGATAGATGTGATGATGGATCAACATTGAAAGGATGGTTTGAAATTCATAAAGTGTACAGTAGAGCTCATATCATCTTAGGGTGAAACAGCCATGTGCACTTTGCAGGTTATATTGTGTCTTAGAAGGCATAAAAATAGACGACGATGATGATGATGGTACATCTCCCTTGCAAAAGATATTTATAACTAGTGGGCTTAGCCCTTTACTAAAGGGAATATAAGTTCATAGGTTCATAGGTAAGTACTAGGCTATCTGTCCAAGGGCATTTATAAGCCTAGCCAGAGTGTGTTGGCTTTCGCCACCCCCTTAGATTAGTTCCCTGTGCCTCTGACCAGCAGAGCCATTAGTTCCCTGTGCCTCTGTCCAGCAGAGCCACTGCAGTGATCCCCGGGGTATATTTTCTGTTTCCCATCCACCCATCAAGGTTTCTCTTGAAGAGTGCTAGTGAGGGGCTCTGCCTGATGTATATTGGAATCTTGTTCCAAAGCATGGGGAGTCTCTGGGTCAGGAATCTATCCCTCCAGCACATCCTATTTATCATTGTGGTAAGGTTTATATCCCTAGAGCGTGTGGCTCTCAGGGATTTGTTTTTTTTTTTAGGTGGAGCATATCCATCAATTCTGGGTCAGACATGGCCTTGTATGTCAAGCAGCGATCACCTCTGAGTAAGCAATATGCAACCGAGTACAGACGGAGTTTCTTTAGTCGGGCTGCATAGGTCATCTGTTTGAGGCCAGTAATCCTCTTGGTGAGGTACTTTTTTAGTCTTTCCAACTGTTGCAGGTGTCTTGTAAGGTACATCCCAAATGGGGCATTGTATTCTATAATGGGTCTAATAAGTGATGAGTAGAGAGGCACAATAACCTCCTTTGTTCTGGATGAGAACCCTTTTGAGATTAGGTGGGCGACGTAGAAGGATTTTCTAACCACCTTTGCAATATGATTATCAAAGGAGATATTGCCATCTACTTTGGTCCCCAGATCCCTTATTACATTTTCTGTATTTAGGGAACTACCACCTATGTGGTAGTTCATGGGTACTTTGTTTTTTCCAAAGGGTATGACTATGCACCTTTTGGCATTCAGCTTGAGGCCATGATTTTGACACCAGGTATCCATCTCAGTGAGATCCTTCAGGAGGGTGTCTGTATCAGCTGGACAATCAATTATGGCCCCTAGTTTCCGGTCATCTGTGAACTTGGTCAGCCAAAGTCTTCCTGTGCTTGCCTGTACCTCTGAGAAGTATATACCAAACAGTAGGGGTCCTAGGACTGAGCCCTGGGGGATGCCACTTGTAACCGGTTTAGAGTCGGACCTAGAGTCTGCAACTCTCACCGTGTGGGTTCTGTCCGTGAGCCAATTTGCAATCCATCTCGTGACACAGGGGTTAATGTTCAGGTTGGTGAGTTTGTCTATAATACCAGAATATGGAATGGTGTTGAAAGCCTTTGCGAGGTCTAGGTAGGCTGTGTGGACCTCCTTACCCTCATCTAATGCCTTGGTAACTGTCTCAAAGAAGTCCACCAGGTTTAGGAGGCATGATCTGCCCTTAACAAAGCCAAACTGGGTGGGGTCCAAAGTTTGGAGGTTCCCAATGTCTCTGTTAATGAGTTCCATGATGATGCTCTCCATAGCCTTGCAGACCAGGCTAGTCAGGCTAATAGGGCAATAGTCCCCAGGGTCCATTGTGGCGCCACCTTTGTGGAGTGGGATAACTGGTGCTGTGTGCCACTTTGTGGGTATGTAGCCCATAGAGAGGCTGAGTTTGAACAGTGTGTTTAGGTGGGGGGTTAGTTAATTTTGGAACTCTTGTAAGACAAAGCCTGGGACACCATCCGGTCCCATTGAGGCTGTGTTTTTGGCTTTGGATAGGGCTGTTTTAACCCATGTGTCGGTGATTGCCAGGGCCTTACATTCTTCTGGTATGGTTATGGGCCCTTTAGGGGGTGAGAGGGATGTGAAGTTTGCACAGAACCTGTCTGCCAAAATGTTGGCAATATCAGTCGGTTCAGTGTCTTTTGTGCCATTCTGCACCATATCAGAGCAGATCTGAGAGTTTCCACTTAGATTCTTGACATAGTTAAAGAATGCTTTGTGATTATCTTTGGAGTCCTTGGCAATTTTTCTTTTGAAGCAGCCTTGGATGATTTAATGAGGGATCATAGTTTCTTGCTGATACTAATCAGGGATGTCTTTCCTTTTAGGGATTTTGCTCTTATCTGTACTAGTTTCCTCCTTCTATTGTAGAGCCTGTTTATGGCAGGGATCCACCAGACTGGTTTCCTTTTCTTGGAGGAGTGAGTCTTGGTTTTACATGGGATGGCACAATCCATGGATTCCTGCAGATGATCATAGAGTGCCTTTGTATAGGTTTCAGCAGCTTGGACAGCATTGTCCATTGGTGTGGGGGCTGTGAACCTTTCCACCTTGGTCTTAAGCAATGTAAAATTTGCTTTTGAAAAGTTTTTCATGGTGGTTTCCTTGATTGGGGTGATTAGTCTATGGTCTGATCTAACCAGCGTGGGGTTGACGTCAGGTGTGGAACACCGGTCGCCCATGTTGGTGCTGACCAGGTCCAATATGTTGTTCCCTCTGGTGGGGTTGTTGACCAGTTGATCCAGGGCATTCGAGTTTATAAATTCTAGGAAGCATTGGGCAAGGGAGTAGGTACTTGAGTAGTTCTCCCAGTTAATGTTTGGGTAGTTGAAATCACCCAGTATTAGGGTGTTTGGTAGGACCTTCATATTTCCCAGTGTCTCCAGAAATGCGGAATGGGGGTCCTGGGTCATGGTGGGTGATCTGTAGAAAGCTACAATTTGGATTGCAGTTTTGCCCATTGTTAGTTGCACTTGGATGATCTCTGATGCATCATGCTGCACCACTAACCTGGAGGTGTGAGTATCCTTGATGAATATGGATACACCCCCGCCTTTTGTGTTTTGGTCTGGGTTCTGTGGCCGAAAGGTATGGTATGAGTTATAGCCTGGTAGTGCTGGGGTGCTCTCTGGAGCCTTAAACCAGGTTTCTGTTACTGCACAGATATCGATGTTCTCCATACTGAGGAATGCCTCAAGTGCATGCATTTTGAGGTTTAGACTTCTGGCGTTGAGTAGCATTACTCTCAGTTTTTGGTTACTTGTGTTATTTACGGTGGTGGGTTTGTCTTTTGAGCCTTGCCTAAAAAAGGCACTATGGGGGTGGCAAGAGCCTTTGCCAGTATCTGAAAGCCTAAGGGTGACAGGTGCAAGCCATCTCTTGCGAGGCAACGTGGCTTGTCCAGCATGTCATCCCAGGCAGACAGATACTGGATCCCCTTTGAATGACAGCAAAAACATAGCCAATTGTTGAAGTTGATCATTTTTTCTTTATACTGTGGCATCATTCTTGGTGAGGGTAGGATGATATATGTACAATTAAATTTAATTAAGACTCATGTGCTGAGGATGTGCAGCAGGACAACACTGTGACCCTTTCTATGAGTTTATGAGAAACAGTGTTCTCTGCAAGTATTCTGAGGGTGCACAACAGGACAGCACTATAAACCCCATTGTATGAATACTGCCCAGTGTGTTCTGTGAGTATACTGAGGGTACACAGTAAGATATCACTGATCATTCCTTGTATAAATATTGTGCAGTGTGTTCTGTGAGTATACTGAGGACACACAACAGAAGAACACTGTGCACCCCTTGTATGAATACTGTACAGTGTGTTCTGTGGATATACTGAGGGCACATAGTAGAACAGCATACTGCACCTCCTTGATTGAATGCTGTACATTGTGTTCTGTAAGTATTCTGAGGGTACACAGCAAGATATCACTGTTCACCCTTTGTATAAATATTGTGCAGTGTGTTCTTTGAGTATACTGAGGGTACACAGCAGAACAACACTGTGCGCCCCTTGTAGGAATACTGTACATTCTGTTCTGTGAGTATTCTGAGGGTACACAGCAAGATATCACCATTTGTCCTTTGTATAAATATTGTGCAGTGTGTTCTGAGAGCAAATGGAGGGCACACAGTAGAATAGCACTGTGCAAGTGTGTTCTGTGAGTATTCTGAGGCTACACAGCAGAACAACACTGTGCACCCCTTGTATGAATATTGTACAGTGTGTTCATTGAATATACTGAGGGTACACAGCAAGATATCACTGTTCACCCTTTGTATACATATAGTGCAGTGTGTTCGGAGAGCAAGTGGAGGGCACGCATCAGAACAACACTGTACTCCCCTTGTATGAATATTGTACAGTGTGTTCTGTGAGTATACTGAGGGTACACAGTAGAACAGTACACTGCATCCCCTTGTATGAATACTGCACATTGTGTTTTGTGAGTATTCTAAGGATACACAGCAAGACATTACTGTTCACCCTTTGTATACATATTGTGCAGTGTGTACTGTGAGTATACTGAAGGCACACAGCAGAACAACATTGTGCACCCCTTGTATAAATACTGTACAGTGTGTTCTGTGGGTATACTGAGGACACACAGTAGAACAGCACACTGCACCCCTTATATAAATACTGTATAATGTGCTTTATTGGTATCCTGAAGATTCACAGCAGTACTACACTGTGAACCTTTTGTAAAAGTAATGCACAATGTGCCTTTTGGGGTATTCTGAGGGTACACAGCAGGACAGTACTGTGCACCCCTTATATGATTACTATACTATGCTCTGGGAGTACTCTGAGGATGCACAGTGGGACAACACTCTGCACCCCTTTTATGACTACTGGATAGTGTGTCTTCACAGAATCCAGAAGATGCACAGTAGGGCAGCACTGTGCACCCCTTGTATGAATACTATACACTTTGCTCTAGGAGTACCCTGAGGATGCATAGCACAATACCACTGTGAACCCCTGCTTTGACTATTGGAGAGTGTACCTTGGGCTCTCTGAACGTACGTAACAGAACAACACTGGGTGCTCCTTCTAAGACTACCAAATAGTGTGTCTTGGAGTATTTCAAGAGTACATAAAAGGGTAACACTTTGCATGCCTTGTGTAAATACTGTATATTGTACTTTGGAATTATTATGAGGGTACATAAAAGGACAGCACTCTACATGCCTTTTATGAATACTGTACAGTGTGCTCTGGGTTGTTCTGAGGGTACAGAGCAGGTTAGAAATATATATATATATATATATATATATATATATATATATATATATATATATATATATATGTCTTGGAGGAATACCATAAAGTGTGCTCTGTTGCTTTCCTGTGGGTGCACAGCAAGGTAGTACAATGAACCATTTAAATGAATGCTATACTGTATGCTTAAGGCCTTCAGGTTATTTTGGGGATGCAGGGCAGGGCAACACTGTGCATGCCTTCTATTACTAATGGATAGTGGGTCTTGTAGGTATACCAAAAGTACATAACATAGGGTAGGAGAGAGATAGTTAGGGTTAGCTAGCCTTACCTGGCTAGCTACTCCTAACTATCTCTCTCCTACCCTGTTTAGGTCAACATTCAAATATATACCAAATGCTACTCTCCTATGTTAAACATGTCTTTTTCTAATTTAGTAACTATGTTAAAGTGATAAAGTTATAACTATATGTCATCTATCTATTCCTAACCATGTATTCTTTGCTGAAAAATGTTGTACTGGTTACCATGTAGAGATACTGTACTATAAAATATGTAACTATCAGCCAAGTATATACACTCTTATTTATTTCTATCAGTCTTGAACCATGTATATAATATTCTGTTGCATTTCACTGTACTATATCTATATCTATATTTGTTGGAGCTTTTTTTCCTGGGTCTCTGCTGAAAATAGGCTCCTGGCCCAGTCAGACACTACCTGTTAAACAAATGTAAAATAAAAATAAATAAATAAAATTAAAGGACAGCACTGGGCATGCCTTATATGAATACTCAACAGTGTGCTGTGATGTGGAAGTATACTGGGGTGCATAGCACGATACCATTGTGTACCCCTTCTAAGACTACAGTATAGTACAGTACAGTACAGTGTATCCTGAGAGTATCCCAGGAGAACACAGCAGGACAGCATTGTGAACCCCTTGTATGAATACTGTACAGTGTCCTTTGTGGATATCATGAATGTACTTAGCAGTAACATACTGTAATTCTTTATAAATACTGTACAATATGCTTTGGTGTATTTGCGAATGCACATCAGGTAGCACTGTGTATTTCTTGTATAAATACTGTACAGTGTGTTCTGTGAGTATACTGTGGTCATACATTAGAACATCATTGTGCACACTTTGTATGAATAATGCACACTGTGCAACAGGGTATTCTGAGGGTGCACAGCAGCACTCTATACGTTACAGTACATCATGGGGTGTGCAAGTGCACATGCCCATATGACTAAAGATTGCACAGTGTTCCATATAAGGGTCAATTGTACCACTGCTGCAAGTTGAGGATGCAGGAATGAGTAATGCATTTCATAGACCTACTGAATATGCTAAGGTTACTAGTTTTCCTGTGTGTTGTTGTTCATTTGTATCGCATTTGGGCTTTGCACGTTGCATATGATACTGCATGTGTATGGAGTCCTACAATATTATGGCCTGTCTGTCTAGTCCACAGATGCCTGGGGGGCCATGATGGAGCTATTGCGGTACTAATGTGATAACAACTACCAGCTCATTATCCAAACCATTATTAGATAAACTGTGACTATGCTGTTTTGTGTGTGTGTGTGTGTGTGTGTGTGTGTGTGTGTGTGTGTGTGTGTGTGTGTGTGTGTGTGTGTTTGAATGTGTCGGGTATACATATATATTTGTTACTGCTGTGTGATTATGCGTTGCCATATGTACAGGTGGGCAATGCTATAGATGTTATAGTTATAGCAGTGTCAGTTTTCATTGGAAGAATTGACAGAAAAATAATTCTGTTATTTGAATGAGTCTGAGTCATGGTTAAGGGACCACTTACATTTTTCCATACCACTGCAGTGAAGTCCTTCCTTCCTGATAGTAGATATCTATAATTCCATATTAATTTTGCTACAGGCAGCCATTTTATAAAGCTCTGTTGTCTTTGAACTGTAGCACTAGTTCTGTGTGTGCTGTATGCTATTTAAGATATGTGTGCTGCATTTGCTTGCATGTTTGGTCATCATGATGGCCATTATTAACCCATTCTTTTCTCATTTACATGGGGTTGGAGAGCCACCTCAACTGTAGCCACCAATCTCAATTCAGTGGCACTCTCCTACCTTCTTTGACAGTTGTGCTTGACTGTCAAAGGTCCTCTCTTAGACCCATCTTCTGGCTGAACATTCTCATTTCCTCTTGCCTTCTTGTTTCTTCTAAATCTTCTTCACCAAATCATCTTCTACTTTCCTGCACATGTGGGCAAACCACAATAATCTGTTCTCCTTGACCTTCTTTGCAACTGTGGCTACTTTAGCTTCTGCTCTGATGCCGTCTTTTCTTCATCTGTCCCACAGTGTGCATCTCACAACCAGTCTCAGGCAATTCATCTCCATCACTTCAAGCCTCATCAACTGCTCTACAATCAATGCCTTGGTCACTGTGCCATACAGAAGCACTGATCACACCACCATTTTTTTTACAACTTACTTTTCAGCTTCTTCAACATTTTCTGTCACACACTACCCCTGAGTCTCTGGGCCAGTTGGCTGCAGCATCATTGATTATAGCTTTATCCTCCTCATTCAGACTTCTCTTCATCCACGCCTTCTGGATACTTGAAGTTGTTAAGCTGTTCCGCTATTTTCCCTTCTATCTCACTTTTCATCTTCTTCTGATTTCCTCCATTTGCTGTCATGACAACTTTCTTGTCTGTACTCAGTTTCATTCCATGTGCCTTCAGGTTTGCATTCCAGCCCCCTGTCACTTATTGAAGCTCCTATTCAGAGTCTTCTTGCAGTGGCACACCATCTGCATAAGGCAGTTTTGTTAATCTGTTCCCTCTGACCTATTTGCAACTATAGTTCATTACCAGTATGAACAGTAGTGGCAAAAAAGTATATGTTATGTGTTTTTATTGAGTGGTTAAATGAAGATTTAAACCATAAGGAACCATGCAATGGAATATTAAAATTCATATGGAAAAAAGGAGAAAAAGAAGCTATAAAGAACTGGAGACCAATAATGTCAAATAACACAGATTATAAGATATTTATGAAAAATGAAAATAATACAGAAAAAATTTAAGAAAAAGATAGAATGTATAATGGGAAAAAGTATATATAGTATGAAAGGAAAAGGGTGTCAAGTATTATTAATGAAAGTGGGGGAAATTGTGGACGATATCTTAAACAGAAGAGAGGATATAAAACTTATGGTAGGGGATATTAATAAAGCTTTTTATTTAATACAACATGATACATTGTGGGAGATAATGGAGATGGATAATGTTAAAAAAAATAAGCAAGTGTGTATGACAGTGGATAGTGATAACAAAGTGTGAACTTTAGTGAGTAGATGATTCAGTAAATAAACAGAGATAAGTAGTGGTGCAAGACAAGGGTGCCCTATGAGTATTATTTCATTTGCTTTAATTATGGATATGGTAGTAAGGTTTATTGTAAAATGGAGAATGCTAAAAATATAGAATTCAAACAAGCTCTGAAATTCCAGTTTTAATGATATATACAGATAATATTATTATAACAACTAAAAACACAGAATGTGTGATGGAAGCTATATTTTGTTTAGTTGATCAAAATAAATAGTTATGTCTTTAAATAAAGATAAAAGTAAAGGAATGGGAAATACAATACAAATAGCAGGTATACAATTCTCAGTATTAAGAATAAATTTTGATAAAGAAAGGAATAGAACACAATGGGAAACAGTAATAAAGTAATTGAAATAAAACCGGGTTCTATAGAAAACATATTGATTAGTCTATAAGAAGAAAGTAAATTTGATCAATTTAGTATTAATAGGCAAAATAGTAAACTTATCAAGTATGGTTATGAGTCTGAAAAGATATGAAAAACAATTGTTAGAAATCTCTAGATTAAATCCAGTTAAAAGTATGTGGGGGGGGTATTGTTTATGAACTAAGAAGAAGTATGACTAGGTATGTTAAATCCAATTGTGTATGCGGCATCATTAAATTTGTATAAAGTTTTGAAATAGATTTATGAAAAAAATGAGAATTTAGTAACAAGATTATTTAAATATGAGAATGAAGAATTTTGGGATGCAATTAGAAGAAATAAAAGAATAAAAGAATGTTTTGTTGATGGAATAGAGACGTAACAACAAAAGATAAAAATGTGGAAAATAAAGATTGATGAAATAGTAGAAGACCAAAACACACGGTGTGAAAATATTATGAGACTATAATTATTTATTAATCCATGGAAAAATGTACCAGAAGAAAAGATTAAGGCAGTAAAAGAAATAAATAAATAGTGTAGCAATAAAGTTGAATGTTAAGATTTTTATGGAGACTGGGAATAAAAAAAATACCTGTAAAAGCTAATATGCTGTATAAAAAGAAAAGTGAAAGAATAAGTTTGTATTGTGGTAAGGAGAAACCACAGAATAGGTATTTCTGAAATGTAAGAGAATACAAAATTTTGGGATAAATTATATACAGATTTTTTTTTCAGAGATTTTAAGGACAATAGTAGTATAAATATGGGTATGATTGAATATGAATATTATAAGAACAGAAGTAAAAAATGAAAATTAAATTTGGATAAAAAAGTGTTTTATGTAGTATGCGTATTATGATCGAATAATAAAATCATGTTTAATGGGAAATGGATATTTTCAATAATATTGAGAAAAATCAGACTATAGTTATGAAGAAAAGGAGTGGGGTCGAATTTATAAGTATGTATACAATAATAATAGACTATAGAAAAATAAAAAATGAAATTATTCATATAATTGTATAATTTTGTAAATATGTACATTTATAAGAATGTAAATAAAGCAGCCTTACTCTTTTTTGATATGTGCTGTTTGGTCTTTTACATCAACCTGAGCCTTCACTAATTCAAGCAGACTGGACCTCAGTTTAACATTTCATCCAAAGGATGATACACTTAGGAATGCAGCACCCCCATTATGCTTCACTGCAGGTTAGTAATCCAGTCACCTGGTGTGGAACTAGAACCCACAACCTTCTGCACTAAAGATGGGTGTGCTACCTGTTGCACCACTGATACTAAATTAAACTGGAAAGGTTAAACTAAACACAGATAAGATGAAGTAGGTCCACCCATCATTCTTGTATCTGTTTTCTCATTTTTGCTTATATATTGTGTGATACTGTTCCAGTCAGTAATCAATCTATTCTCCTTTGCCATCCCTGAAAATAAGCATTTTTGATCATTAATCCATATACGGTCATCGCACCAATACAAAAATTTCAAATAAAGCAATTGTTAGCCAGCGATTTTAACCAAAGTTGATTGACACTACAGAAGCATATACTTGAGAGATATTATATGCTAGGCATACTCACTTTTGTCAATATAGTGGTTCTCAAAATGCAGCCAATGAACTTGAGAGGAAACAAAGACATGAAAGCCTTAAAACATGCATGCAGGTCTTATTGCACAGTCATAGAAGCCTTAAGGTAAACAGTTTTTAATGTGAGACTGTACCCACTTACAAAAAATAAAATAAAATAAAAATAATACCCAAGAACACTTCTTTCTGACTCATCAACTTCAAAGTGCTGGAATAGAAGCACTGTACAAAGTAAATATACCCATTAACAAATAGAATTAGAAATACAATAACATGAAATAAGATAAAAAATAAGGTCATTTAGAGTAGTAAAATGACAGGACAATAAACAATAATATATTGATGTTGTTGTTTGTCTTTCGGCTTTTCCCGGTAAGGGGTCGCCACAGCGGAACTCCGGTCAGTTAATGATTGGCAGTAGATTTTTATGAAATGCCGAGGTGCCAGCTCGATGCTCAACCTTCAACGAAGGCATGCCCATTTATGCACGCATGTCTTTCAAATGCTACCCAACCATGGGGAGGACATGCAGACTCCACACAGAAGGCACTCCCAAGCCCAGCCGAGAATTGAACGGGAGAACCTCTTGCTGTGAGGTAACAACGCTACCGCCGTACCACCGCGGCATAGATAAACAATAATATATTGATAAATAAAAGTAATTAAAACAAAGAATATGAAAATACCAACAAAGCAGTCAATGCAGAGTAGAGGCTATCTGACTGCAATGTAAAATAAGTTTTTAGCGAGCACTTAATGTCTCATAACCTTGCAGACTTTCTCTGCCAACCAGATAGCATTTCCCAGAAGGAAGGTCCTTGATATATAAATGTTCCAACCCAGAGCACTCAGTCACGGTGCATCACCAGAATTGCTGGCAGCCCCAGGGTGGACAAACAGGGAATGGTATGTCAACATACCAGGTCAATAGATCCTGCGGGTATTTGGGTTTCGGATCCCAACTCTACAAGCTACTCCATCTTCACATATTTACTTCCCTTGGAGCTAGACTTCATGGAAAAACAACCTGAGACACTACTCCCAAGACACACCTACTCTCATTACCCCTAGAACCAAATTCTGCAGCACTGAACATGCTTTCTCCTTTCAGGCACCTACTCTTTGGCAAGCTCTCCCCATTGACATTAAGGAAATCAGCACTTATTCCAAATTCAGAATGCAGTTCAAAAGCATTTCTTCATCCAAACCAAATGTTCCTGCTTTAATACAGGACATATCACCTAACCTAACTCCTTTTTGAGTCTCTTTTGCTCTCTCAAGATTCATTAAAGACTGATCCACTTTAGAAATTAATGTATATATTGTACATTACATTCTACTTTATTGTATATTGCACTGTGCTTGTTCACTGGAATGTATGTACACAAAATCTTCTATGTAATTAATCTGAACTGTTCTGTTATTGCTTACATTTGTGCATTTTTTGTTTGTGAAATGTTTTGTATTTCACCCAAACTGAGCCAAAATTCGGTCAGTATTGATCAGTGCACTGCCTCGGTAAACAAATATAAATAAATAAATAAATAAATACATGCCAAGGAGGTACCTATGTGAATGTTTACAGAAATATAAGAAGTACAATATCAATGTTTCTTGGCCAAGGAAGCTTTTTCCATTGCATTGTACACATCTGTTCCAGCATTTAACCACACTATCAGTGTAGCTATGTTATACAAGTCAGTACTCAATGCATTTGCAGAACAACTGTTTCACTGCCATGAAATCACAAAACGTGTTCATATTTGTTTGTCCCACATAAAAAATGGATAATCACTTGATGCAGTATTGTTTGTAAAATGACAGTACATTAGTATAGTATTGCCCTTTTGCTGGAAATGAGTAGCAAGCTATGTAAAGCCACAGAATGACATGAGTATGAATCACATGTACCAAAGTGGAAGTCTTAAAACAGCTATGAGACTCCAGCTATGTGAAGTCATTACATCATATAAAAACATAAAAAATGACCAATAGCTAAAAACAAATCTCTATTATATAGTGGTAAGCACATTAATTCTGTACATAGAACTTCATCAGACACCATTACATTACTAAAATCCATTTAAATAAACCTCTAGGTAGTCAAATGTTAAAAACTAGCCAGTGAGTTAATCATTTCCTCCTCAGCACTATTTTATAATTTTCTCTGTCATTTATACCAGTGAAATTGCAGGTAGTCAACCTAATTTGCCAACAATATTCCTTCCAATCCAACTCTTCATCAGCATCAAATCTCTCTTCATAATTCAGTACCTGATCAATAACAGAAAATTAAAAAAAAACACTTTGTCTTTAGCATTCATATGGCATTTAATTATATGTTTAGTTAAAGCATAGCTGAAGTCTGATGTTTCAACACCACGTAGATGTTCATAAACTCTCATTTGAAATTCTATCACTGTTCTCCCTATATAAAAAGCGGGTCTTTATCACGTTGTCAAACTTTTAAAAGTTTGAACATTGTATGGTCGGCACCATATGATCGAACTTTTAAAAGTTCGAACATCATATGGTCGACACCATATGATCGAACTTTTAAACGTTCGAACATCATATGGTCGACACCATATGATTGAACTTTTAAAAGTTCGAAAATCATATGGTTGACACCATATGATCCAACTTTTAAAAGTTCAAACATTTCAATAGAGATCTCTGTAATTGCGGAATGGGGAGATTTTCCTTTTCTGCACTGTAGTGCAATCTCGAAGTTGGTATATTTAAAGAGCGGGGGGTGTGGCGGGTGCCCCCTGCTTAAACCATTCAGGTATGTTTTTTCTTTGTTTTATTTTTTTTTTATTACATTTTCGAACTTTTAAAAGTTCGATCATATGATGTCAACCATATGACGTTCAAACTTTTAAAAGTTTGATTATGTAATATAGATGCTTAAAAGGCATGCAAAGTCCATATAGAGGAATGTATGCCACATACTTAGATCTACAGGTATATTTAATCTTTAAAATTATATCAGAATTACTTGACAATACTTGCGCTTTTTCCCCTTCTAGCATGTGCTTGCACTAATTACAACTGGCACATTTAAACACCCCATTCGTGGACTTATTCAAATTGCTGGGAGAGAAATCACTTACATTACTATTTTTTTCTGTAAAAGTGCTCCTTGAAATTCTTTCTCTTTTAGACACAAAAAGGAGCTTTATCCTATCATATTTTTAACCTCCGGGAAGCTTATGAGAAACTTCCAATTTCCTTTTTTATTTCTCTGATCCCCTTTTCATAGACTGAACTTTCCAACAAACATGCCAAAGGAAAAGCTTTCTTTATCCTCAGTTTTTCATTATTCTTACATTTACCACGTTCACATACTAAACCATAATTTCTTTTATTTTTAAATTCATCCAGTACGTTATCCATAATGTGTACATTACATACAGTAGCATAATAAATATGCAAAAGTAAAAAGTGAAGATAAAGAAGTGGGAATAGAGAGAGACATGGCGACAGGGATAGAGACAGACAAAGAATGAAATATTTCTCTGGACCATTTTTAACATCTTTGTGGTGTGTTACAGTTACGTTTTTCATGGTAAGTAATATGTCATGCTATGTACAATCAAGTGCTTCCAATAGGGAGCAAACGGGTTGAAAAGTAGAAACATGATTATGACAGAAGCAGGATAAGGGTCATTTATTAAGTCTTCTTGTTGGGGATGAAATTTTTCTGCAAAAGCTTTCTTGCTGCACTTTTCAAATACTATGTTAACGAAATGTAAATGGAGAAAAATACAGATGTTTGGATTTAAACATGTCATAGGAATATAAAGTGACATGAAATAATAAATGCTATGTTGTCCTGTCTCGCCTTCATTCTTGCTGGTTGAGTTCGGAACTGAGCATTGATTTCTACTCAGCCTAATACTAAAGCTTGAGAGTTTCCACTGGCTTGAGGCTATACCCTATCCCATCATGCTTAAGGAAGATAACCCAGATCTTGGGTTGCTGCTAAACTAGATCGGGTGCTTCTCACTAGGCTCAGGCTATGTGAAATACTTTTTTGGATATTATTCGGTTATGTTTATATATTATATATATATATATATATATATATATATATATATATATATATACATTGTTGTTTTTTGCTAATTGAAAGTGGTTTTAGGTCTCATCTATGGTGAATACCTAAGTTTGCTGCTTGTTGTGTTTGTTGTGACTGGCCATTGCTTTCATTAGGCCTACAACTCCTTATCCCATCTTTAAAACTTACTTTACCTTGAACGAATGAACCCGTTTAAGTTAGAGGGTTCATTTTTCTTTCTCCATTCTGTCCGTTGTTGAGCCAATTTAAATTAGAGGACATCTCTTCCTTCTAATTCTATCCCTTCCTAAGAGGTTTCATTGTTTAAGTTAGAGATGTCTCCTCTGGCTAGAGGAGATCTTCATTTTAGTTAAAACCTCTCCTCTAGCCCTTTTTCTCTCTCCTACTTCATTGTTTAAAAAATATATAGTAATAAAAAATAGAGTGGAGTGTGGTGTGCTTTGATAGCTTGTTGTGTTTTACTAGCCTTGTTATCTTTATCTTTAACTTAGTGTCCTAGGGCAGTGTTCATTGTTGTTGCTATGGTTTTTCATAATGTCCAAGGAAGATAAAGAGATGAAGCAGTCAGGCTTCAAAGAATGTGACTCATGTTCTCAGAAAATGTATTTAACCAATGGGCACCCTAGTTGTGTCTAGTGTTTAGGTGCGGTGCACCTTCAAGACTCATGTCCCATATGTCATGGGTTCAGTTCTAGGGTACTGCAGTAACATAGAAACAAACTCATGATCAAGGGATTGCTTCCTTTTGCTGAGGCACTAGAAGGGAAGCAGACCCCTTCCAAAGCATCTCAATACCCTAAGTCTGACAAATCAACAAAAAGAGCTTCTTCTTTGGCTCCTGCTTCTGAGCTGGCTACAAAGCTTTCTAAAGATACTACTTTAGACCCTAAGGCTTTCAGGCCCAAAAAGACTTCTCCTTCGGTTCCAACAATTTTGTTGGAACTGACTAGGAGCCATATACGAAGATGGTCCCCAGCCTTGGAGCCAGTCTCCTCAGTTCCCCAGTCACCTATTTTACAGTCTGTGGCTGGCAGTGTTAAGACATCGGCCCCATCCGCTCGATCATCCAGGAATTTATCTGATGATGTGCAGTGGGTGGTCAAGAGGTTGCTTCAGACTCTGGCTCTAGCCAAAATCCTTTTGAGTCCAGCCTCAAAGGAATTGGAACAGAATTCTGCTACTGCCCCTTCTTCGAGTCTTCCTCTGACCTGAGTGGTTTCAGAGTCTGAGTGCTTGGATGTGTTTGTGGTGGAACCGTCAGGTCTGAGACTCACCCCAGAGTTTATGGTCCCAACTTCTGCTCCAACCTCTTTGGTACCATCTTCGTTTGAAGGGTCTGGGAGCCAATGCTCCCCCATCAGGTCTGGGGAGGAGAGTCAGATCGGACCCTTGTTGGATCTGAATCTACCTCTTGGGCATCTGCGTGGGTGAGCTCGGTGCCTACATCGGCTTCAGAGCCCACCTCCTTGGTGAGAGAGGAGTTTTCTGGCTTTTCAGAGCCAGAAGCTTCCTTGGGCTCAGGTCGTGGTGCCTTCAAGGTGATGAGGAGTGTGCTGTCACCCTCGATGGCTCCACCCTCAGATCCAAGCACTCTTCCCCCTAAAGTGCTGGTGTCTGCCTCTCTACCATCCCCCCCAGGTGTAGAGAACTGATGCCCCAGGATGCCCCATTGGGTGAGTCCCTCTCTTCCAAAACCTCCCCAGAGGATCCCTCCAGGAAGGTCCCTCGGAAGAGAACATGTAAGAAGAAACATATAGACTCCCCTGAGGAGTTTGTCACTTCAGATATGGACTTGGATGATTGAGAAGGGTCCCCACGGTCACTCTCTGAGGATGTCTCCTTCTCAGACATCCTAGAGATCCTGAAGCAGGGAGGTGGCTGGAAGAACCTCACCCCTTCTGAAGTTGATTCCTTATACCTGTAGGCATTTTGTTCTTGACCCTCCACCTCTTGGGTGTCTCTGCTTTTTGACCAGCTCCTCAACGTTATTAGTTGAAAGACGTGGAGCTCTCCAGAATCCGTGGAACCTGTTCTGAGGAGGCCCAACAAATTCATAACATTTCTGTCAGACAGAGACTTTTTGACCAAAGGTGTCCCAGTAGATGCTATGGTGGTGGCGACGGCCACCAAAAAGGAGTTAGATGAGACTTCTTCATCTGTCCATCTACTGAATAAGGAGTCTCGAACGAGGAACAGGTATGGGAAGCATATGTTCTCATCAGCAGCTTTTACAATCAGATCGCTGAACTATTTGACCCATTTTACCAGACTTCAGAGGGATCTCCAGAAGGAGCTGGGTGATACCCTCCAGGGTTCCACAGCTGGAGGGGTTCCAGACAAGGTGACTACCCAGCTTGCTACCTTAAATTCAGTAGTCAACTCCTCTACGTGGCTCATTTCTTATACAGCCGATGGTGGGAGTAGGGCAGCTGGTACAGGAATTGCTCTGAGGAGGCATTCCTGGATGTGCCTTTGTGAGTTTGGTGAGTCCTTCAAGTCTTCCTTCACTAACGCTCCTTTTGATGACTCATCCTTGTTTGGGCCAAAATTTAAAGAAACTCTGACAAGGTGCGAATAAGAAGACAAAGCTGTCTGATGTGGGATCATGTTTTTCCCTCCCTACCAGGCCTTACCCCAAAGGCAAGAAGGGCTTAGAAATGTGGTTCTGGAAGTCTCAAAGAGCTTTTCCTGATGCATCTGGTGAATCTTCCCCCAGAGGCAGAGGGGGAAATAACAATGGAAGATGCCAACCTCATGGCAGAGGGGGTCCACAAAATCAGGGTGACAGAGATACGTGCTCTGGCAGACCTTTCCAGCACTCCTGAAAGGAGGCCCGACTGTCCAACTCTGGAGGCAGTCGGGGGCAGACTATCACTGTACCCAAAAGCCTGGCTAAATATCACTCAAGACAAATGGGTATGGTCAATAATATCCAGGGGATACAACATACCCTTCTCCACCCCACCCCTAAAGACAAGATCAGTCCCAGACATTCCACCCTGTCAAAGGGACCAGGCAACCCCAGATATACAAAAGTTGCTAAGGAAAAGAGTAATTCAAGAAGTCCCCACAGATGAAACTGGATCCGGAACTTACTTAAGGTTCTTTTTAGTTCCAAAAAAAAAACAGGGGACTGGAGACTCATCTTGGATCTCAGCAGGCTGAACAGATCCATAAAAAAATCAAAGTTCCGGATGGTGACACTGCAGTCTATACTTTTCTTTCTGAGAAAAGACAATTGGATGTGCTCAATTGATCTCTGGAATGCGTACTACCATATAAAAATGGACAGGTGATCCAGTTGACATCTACACTTCTGAGTGGGAGCCAGTCATTACCAATTCCAAGCTCTGCCATTTAGTCTCACTACAGCCCCCAGAGTGTTCACCAAATGCATGGCAGTAGTCACGGCTCACCTGAGACATCTAGGATTCCGGGTGTTTCCATACTTAGATGACTGGCTCCTGACTGCCACCACCAGGCATCTACTAACCAAGGCAAAAGACACCACCGTTCATTTTTGCTTGGAAGTGGGCATTACCATAAATTTTGAAAAAGTTGCCTTGTTGCCATCACAGCATATTATGTTTATAGGAGCAGACTTAAACACAGAAGACATGGCTGCAAAACTGCCTAGCAACAGGGTAAAGGCACTGCGACATCAAGTAACCATCTTGCTCTCAAAAAAGAAAGTGCAGGCAAAGTTGGTTCTAAAGGTCTTGGGCACTATGGATGCTGCTATAACATTAGTCCCTCTGGCATGTCTACACATGAGAGTCCTACAGTGGCTTCTCTTCGCCCAGTGGTCCATGCAGGAGTTACCCATGTCCCACAAGATCTTCATTACAGACTCTTGCAAGAAAGACCTGCACTGGTGGCTTCAATCCACACAGGTAACTCTAGGCAAGCCATTCACTCTCCCCCAACCAGTAGCCATAGTGACCACAGACGCGCCCCAGATATGGTGAGGGGGACATTATCTGGGAAAGACCGTACAAGGAACTTGGCAGGAACATGAGTACCGCTTGCACATCAATGTCCTAGAGATGAGAGCAGTGCTTCTGGCATTGCAGGCATTCCAGGACTCTCCTCCATCAGGTATGATTGCAACAAAGAAGGCAGAACCAGATCCTACCCCCTATGTTGAGAGCCTCAAAGAGTATGGCAGTGGGCAGAGAAATCCAACGTGATAGTGGACAAATTGAGCAGAGCAATTCTAATGCATCACAAGTGGTCCCTAAATCAGGAAATTGCAAACCAGACTTTTTGCAAATGGGGCCAGCCTTGTTGCAACCCATTTGCCACGAGCCTAATTCCCCCGCCAGGGGTCACCAAGTCACCAAGGGATGCACTCATTCATGATTGGCTCCCAGGACTTCTTTATGACTTTGCCCTGTTTCCTTTAGTCCCCAAAGTGCTACAGAAAGTCAAATCATTGAGTTGCAGGTTAATACTCATCGCTCCACACTGGCATCGGCAGATCTGGTTTCCTTTCCTATAGCTCCATCTTCAAGAAGAGCCATGGATTCTGGAGCCTGTACCAGATCTTCTGACTCATCAGTCAGGAATGCTCCATCCATCTATTCAGACCCACAAACTGACAGCGTGGCTGCTCCACTTCCAATCTTAGCTAGGCTTCAAGACATATCCCCTGCAGTGAGACATATTTTAATTTCATCTCATAAGACAATGACTAGAAAGCTTTATGCTAATAAATGGAAAAGATTTTCTTGTTGGTCTTCTAAGAATCACATCGACCTCTTCACAGCCCCCATAAGTACAATTTTAGATTTCTTAGCAGAAATTTTCAATAAAGGCGCAGCAGCAGCTACCATATGAGTACAATTAGCAGCTATATCTAACTACCACATAGGAAATATGGGATCAAAAGTAATGTCTCACAGATTATGCAAAGCTTTCCTGAGAGGTACAGTCTTATTAAGGCCTCCAATAAGGGAACCACCAACTCCTTGGGACCTCAGTTTGGTACTGTCAACTCTGATTCTCCCACCATACGAACCAGCTTCCTCTTGCCAACTAAAATTTCTAACCTGGAAAACAGCTTTTCTGGTAGCTATTGCTTCAGCTAGGAGGGTTTCGGAACTTCAAGCTCTGTCCATACACCCTCCCTATTTAGTTTTTCACAAAGACAGAATCTCCCTTAGAACAAATCCTTCATTCCTTCCCAAAGTATGTTCTGAAATCAATTTAAATCAGTCCATTGACCTGCCGGTTTTCTTTCCAAACTATGGCAACAAGGCAGAATATTCGCTACACCAACTGGACATCCACAGACAGTTATGCTTCTACTTGCATAGAACAAAGGAATTTAGAAAATATGACTAGTTATTCCTTCTCTCCTCAGATAACAGAAAAGGTGCACCAATATCAAAAGCTACCTTGTCAAAATGTCTTACTGACACTATTATGGATGCATATAATTCTCAATATAAACAACTGCATGGAAAGATTAGAGGCCAGTTAACAAGACCTATGTCAACTTCAACCACCTTTCAGGCCAGATTACCTATGGATTCAATCTGTGCTGCAGCCAGATGGGGTCAAACCTCATACCTTTATCAATCATTACAAAGTAGATGTGGCCTCCTGGAACAGGGCTTCCTTTGGTTTCACTGTTCTGAAGATTTTATTCCCTTGAGCCACCCAAGAAAGAAGGTGCTAGGGATGCTGTCCCAGCCAGCAAGAATGAAGACGAGATAGGACAACATTACATTAAGAAGTTATGTACTCACCATAATGTTCCATGTTTGTTGTCTATGATCTTGCCTTCATTCTTGCCTCCCACCTACTCCTTCCCCCTACCTTCGCTCCTGGAGGATCAAGAGGAAATTTTTTATTGGTGGAAAATTGTGTTCTCTGCTTCCCTTCTTGCCTCTTGAGGCATAGGCTATAGCTGTTACCTTTGGGGTTTTTGTATATAAGCTCAAAATGTGTTACCTTTTTGCAAACAGATCTGGGTTATCTTTCCTAAGCATAATGGGATAGGGTATAGCCTCGAACCAGTGGAAACTCTCAAGATTTAGTTTTAGGCTGAGTCAGAACTGATGCTCGGTTCCAAACCCTACCAGCAAGAATGAAGACGAGATCATGAACAACAAATATGGAACGTTATGGGGAGTATATAACTTCTTATTTCACATACGCCTGTAATTGAACCCTAAACACTATGCAAAAAACATCAGTCTACAGATGGGAATTATCTCAACACAGCATGTAGGAACTTTTAGTTCATTACAGCCAGTAGCCTAAGAATATGTTAGAGTAACTGTTTTAAAGTAGTGCCTTTACCTTATATTTCTATGGCATAGTGGATTTAAGCACATTTGCATGAAAGTGACCAGACTAGTGTGGGTGATGGCAAAAATTCATCAGTTTTTACCATAGGACATGAAACACCATTCACCATCATGCAGCATTAATGTGCAATGCCAATCACAATGCAAATAGTGAGGACAAAAAGTGAAAGCTTTTTTGATCGGCCATTTTTGGCCATGTGTGCTGCATGAAATTCTATTTTTTTTACCAGACTAAATGTGTGGAAAAGGGGTTGACAGAACTGTGTTGAAAATGGGCAAGCATAAGGGAGGACATGGGAAAGAATACAGGAATTTGAAGAATGGTGATGGAAGGGCACCATAGTTATCCATTTCTTCACCTCTTAAATGTAGAATTATAGATAGAATTTCATGACTTTGGAGAGTCACCACACTAGGCATGGGTGACAAGAACAGAATAATGGTGTATAGCCAATTGGATTACATCAAGTATGTTAAGATGACATATAGGCAAAGTGGAAACGGAGAGCTACTTATGATGCATAATTTTATTTTTGTGGGACAGGTGCTTATTTTTTTTTACAGAGAAGAATGTTGGGGAAGGTGCTTAGGAATGAGAGGGTCAGGTAGATAGGTTAGGGTAGATTAGATAGCATATGCAGACATACAAGACATACATGACAGACAGGGATGGTGATGGACACAAAAGGTTGGGGTCACCATGACTGAGGATAGGAAGGGGTATTGGAAGTGGATCCATGTCCAGCTTGAGAACAATGAGACTGTAGTCCTCACTCTCAGAACTGTTATCACTGTCTCTTGTGCCACTTGCCTGGGTCAGTACCTAATATGGAATTTATTTATCAATACAATGCATGACTTTTTCAACCCTGTTGAATTGGGCAACGAAGCCCATCTCCATTCCCTATCAGCACCTTATGGGTTACAAAATTCCCACCTCCACTAATTGTCCTCCTGGAGGGTACCATTACACCAGCAGCTGAGACAGAGTTACCTGCTGCTGGTAGAGCAGGTGGGGAAGGAGTTGTGGAAGCAATGCTGACAAGTGGCACCTCAGATGTACTGGGTATCTGTGCTATCTGTGGTTGTGCCACTGCAGCCAGCTATGGGCTGAACTGCAGTGGTCAATCTAGTCCCTGTGCTGATGGTCATTTTGTTTTCTGCAGTAATGTATTATAAAAAAAATAATATATGCTAAAAAACAGAGATATAGGATGGGTGAAACAAAAAAGAGAGACTTAGATCAATAGCATGTCACACTATTTTATTATTGCAATACCTGAAGAAATGTGAGAAATAAATATGTACACTTTTGCCACAGCCAGATATGATGGAAAGGCATTAATATGTCATAAAATCAATCAATCACAATGGTATGATATGACAAATAGGAACATTTATATGACTATGCCATATTAGAAATATGCTTTCAAGGCTAATAATTACAATTGCAAAAACTGAATTGTTAATGCCACACAGTACTGCAGTTAATAATTTATAAATACTATCCTGTAAAAAATCTAATGCCTGTTTCTGGGTATTAAATACACACACAATTAATCTGGTGTACTCATTGCCTAATGCAGTCACCAAACACTATTAGAGCAGGCATGTATGACTGATGTGAAAGTTTAGGTATGCCTACTTAAGATGATATACAGTGATGGACTGAAAATACTTGTCTGGCTTACATTCAGACCTGATGCATACTCACCCAGTGTCTCTTTGAGGCATGTTAGTCTGTTTTTATGTGCCTCACAGCTTTCTGCTGTCTCTTCTGTAGTTAGATAGTACAGAAAAGAAAAACGATATGAAAGCATAGTGACTGTGTTGGCTGGCTAATCAATGCTATATCATATACTGTTGATGAGTCACTGTATTTACACAACTAAGGGGTGTTTGCGTTCTTACATTCATCCACCCATCAGCTCAGGAGGTCCTGTTTACACCTCTTTATGTTGCTGTAATGGTGACAACACTGCTCTCTAGTGCATGGGATGCCAGACTGCACTGGAGACAGCCTTGGCCAAGCTATTCCAAGTCTTAGCCTTATACTGAGATAAAGTATAATTTCCCTGCAGAAGCCTCCAGCTGTAGCACTTCATAAGTACTGCCACAAAAAATCCTAGACTCCTTAACATTCTACCTTTGTGCTCTTAATGGTGACAACATTGCTCTCCAGTGTGTGTGATGCCAGATTGCACTGGAGACAGCCTTGGCCAAGCTATTCCAAGCCTTAGCATTATATTGAGATACATTATAATTTCTCTGCAGAATCCTCCAGCTGTAGCACTTCATTAGGAATGCCACAAAAAGTCCTAGACTCCTCAATGCTCTTAATGGTGACAACATTACTCTCCAGTGTGTGGGATGCCATATTTCACTGAAGACAGCCTTGGCCAAGCTATTTCAAGCCTTAGCCTTATACTGAAATACAGTATAATTCCCCATACAGAAGCCTCCAGCTGTAGCACTTCATAAGGAGTGCTACAAAAAATCCTAGACTCCTCAACACCCAACCTTTGTGCTCGAAATGGAACACCATCTTTACCTTCGCTAGCCATGTATATAGAAGTTAAGCTAGAAATATGTCTCTGAATTGGCACACAATTCACATTTTACATGCAACAGCTTGTGCACAAGGAAACACAGCCTTGCCAGCTGTATTTGTAAAATTGAAAGCATAGCAATGGCTTGGCAGACACATCAGTGATTACATCGAAAAGCATGGAAGGTGTGAAATATGTCAGTGAGATTTTGCCATGTGTGATGCTCAACCTATTGACACATGTTCCAAAGTGAAACACTGAAATACTTCATGGTGTTTGTTATAATCATTGTGCTTGCAGGAAAAATATTATGACTTGTGACATATTGGGGTGTTGGGACTTACACACTAGTAAGATTGAATAGTAAAACCCGGGAATTGAACCCATGAGAAAATGAAAGATAAAATGTTAAACTTCACTTATTAACTGTCAGTGCCACAGGAAAACTTACTTTTTAACATTTTAATTATAGCTATACAAATGTAATTATGAATGGAGCTATACTTAAGAGTTGCTTGTATGAGTGTGACTATAAGTAGTCATGGGTCTGCATTTCTATGTAAAAGGAAGTATTTGCGGTTGTAAATGCATTTCAGATACATGGAGTTGCATTAACTGAGTAATCCATGTTGGGGTATGTTACATACATGGTTCACAAGACATGCTGTCCTAAACACATACTTACAATATAAATATATATATATATATATATATATATATATATATATATATATATATATATATATATATATATATATATGGGTCTACTTTGTTTAGGTGAATTTCATTTCATCCGACCACTTCGCTGACAACTCAAATTACTGAAAACTCATTTTACTGAGTCTCATTTCACTGAACTGCAGTTAGTATACATGGCACTGTGTAGAGTACTGTAAGACAAGTAAAAGGTGTATGCCCTTTTCCCCAATGTAATATCTTGGAGTTAGTACATATAGTTGGGGGGATGTGGGGGCACAGCTTTTCACATTGGGGGGTGTGGGGGGAATAGCCCCCCACTTAGTTTGAATACTTATTGTCTTCTGGAGAGAGTTAGTCATTGGTGTTGCAACTATGCACGTCTATTGTTTCAAATGTATTATTTTGATGTTTTTGATAAAATACAATATAAAACAAGCAAGGTGGGGGGCTTCTAGTGCAGAAGCGTGTAGGTGTGTGTAAATGCCCCAGTTATGCATAACTGGTGGTTAGGGTTATTCAGGCTCAAACCCTGTACCTTAGGTATAAGGAACAAGAGCCTGAATTCCCTACCCATACCACCACCTGTGATTCAATCTTTCATATAACTTTTGGTCTGCTCCTCTTAAAATTTGTGTTTTTTTTTTAGCAAATCAGTAAGAACTGAATTCACTAAATAATGGTAGCCATTTAAGTTTCAGTCTTCATAGCTTGTCTTGCTATCTGTCAGGAAAGGCATGATAACAGAAACCATCTTATTCTAGTAATTTTCCAAGATTATACAAGCAATGTTTAAAATGTGTCCCTGTTTTTTGGGTCATTGCCCCCCTTGAGTAAGTTTTGGCTTTTCTAGATTTCTTGTGCTGCATAGTTTTTCACGGGAGAGAAGTTTAGTGCTGGTTATGCCAAGTCTGTTTGTGTTGTTAGTAGCACAAGAAGTAGAATACTTGCTCTTGATGCAGAAGGCTGTGGGTTCACCTCCCACAGTATGTGGATGAATTGCTGATACTGTACTGTGTTGCCCTTTTAAAGGGGGTGGATGCTGCAGTCCTGAGAATGTAATCTTTGGTGGAGATACCTAGTAACTATGAACCTGTTATCACTTTGTCATCCATTCCCTATTAGCATATTACTAGCTTATCATTTTTTAATGTAACATAGGCAATTTGATCCTCAAAGGCAACAGACAATTTGTAGATGAAACAATGAAATATAAAGTTGTTTGCTTGCAGCAACCTTTTCATTAGTTACAGATCTCTTTAATGTGGAATTATTTAGATGACTTTTACTTCTGCAGAGATTGTGCATATTTACTAATACTGGTGGATTCTAGAAGTCTGAGTAGACTTTTATGATGGAAATGTTCTGAATTGGGCAGTTTTGTCATTATTGGTTCATGCATTTTGTTTCATTGCTTACTGGAAAAATGTTAAAAACAGTACATTTAAAATGCGCTCTAACAAGTGTGCTGTATACAAGGAATATAATTTAATAAAACAAGTTATCTCCTTAGTATCCCCAAAGTCTCAAGCAATTCACTAAACCAGTATAGTGGGTCCAAAAGCAAAACAGTGTAAGACAATTCTCTGTGTGGAATATTTTCAATCCACATATACCTAGTTAATCACTATATATTAGATCAGATAACAGTAGTAGAAGTAGTGAATTTAAACTCATCCTAAGTAAAAAAAAAATAATGAAAAATATATAATTTGAAATATTATACATAATTACTAAGTATTCAAAAGTAATCAAAGCAGGGTAGACAGTCTGTTTCCAGTCGAAATTTCATTATTAAGTGCACGAGCCGTGTATGTAATAAAGGATTTTCGTCTGGAAACAGACTGTGTACCCTGCTTGGATTACTTTTGAACATTTAGTATTTCTGTATAATATTTCAAATTATATATTTTTTATTACTTTTTGGACTTAGGACAAGTTTAAGTTGACTACTTCTACTGCTACTATCTGATCTGATTAATATCCAGTAATTAACTATATATATATGGATTGAAAATATTCCACACAGCGGTTTCTTACACTGTTTTTAATATAATTTAATATAATCAGGAAGGTGTATCAAAGAACACATGGATGTTTCATGTGCAAGGGGTCTATGATTTGAAAACAGCCCAAAGGTAATCTTTATCCGCCACTGGCCAGATGCATTTTCTTTGAATGTGGGTTTCAGTGCTGTTTCAATGAATGTGAGTTTCAAGGGCAGAGAAGTTTTAATGCGAAGTCTACTTTCATTGTGAGACTGTATTGCCTTGCTTAGCAGATGTCTATTACTGTTTGTGCTAGAAAATGTAAAATAAAAATTATAAATGAAATCCAAGTAATCATTGTAGAAGTAAAGCAGTATGCACATTACAGTGTTTATGGTAAATGGGGAGGAATAGTCAAGTAATGGGACATTGAAATGGCTGCAGGGGGGAGGGCTGTGTATGGGGGCCCCATTCGACCATGATTTTGTGAGGGGGAAGGATGGCAAATTCAAAGACAGCCCTGGGTGGCACAAACTCTAGCTATGCCACTGATCAGTAGCCCATGGAGAATGACTTTTGGAGGTCCTAGCAAACTATAATATTCTTTTGCTAAGATTAGAATATTGCCTACCAATAAATGTCCTACTTTTACCACAAAACCCACATACTGCAAATCACCAAATACAAAATCCTAAGGTTCATCCTCTTCTTCCTTCCCAGTGAACATCATTGTTACACATTAAAAAATGGTTAACATTTACTACAGGGTCTGGAACAATATTTTGGTTGCCTTTTATTCAGTTTGTGTTTGAAAGTTGGTATCCCACAAGTCCATTGGAGTGGGTGGGGGTTACATAATTATATATACACATTTTATGTTAATCAGCATGCAGATTTGTACCTATTTGGCACAGGCTTTTGCCCAGATTTTTGATGTTTCCAGGTTGAGAGCTATCTATATATGATGTGTCAATAATTATAACAAAACTATTGGGCACATTATACCTTTACATTTTAAATGAATTATCATCATTGTCATGTTTAACATGCTTTACAAACAATATATTGGGTTTATATAGCAATCATCATTGGTATATTTGTTGCAGTAAACATAGTTATGATGCTCATTTGTTGATCAAAATGTTGTGACATATGGCATTCTGACCCCCTGCCCCTCTGTAAAACTAGCTGTGAAATGGATTTGAACCCTGCATCACCCATCCTTCTCTAAGTTCAATGCACTGACAGCTTGTGCCACAGACATAGGTAACTAACAGGTGCATTTTCTTCACTCAGTACTATAAAGAATGCTGATGGCTCCATGCCAGTGCCAAGCTCCTTTGTGGTACAGAAGGCAGCATGAATTACATTTTCACTTTTTCCTTCATCCCTGAACAATGTTTGCTTGCTTACAAGTGGAGCACAAATGCAAAAGGAACTATAAAAAATTGAAATAAATTGAAAGGAAAATTAAAACAAAGGTTGTATCTAGCAATGACCAGAGCAAGAAGTGCATTACAGTGACACTTTTATCCTTCTCAAATCTCTTTGCTACATCATAACTTTAATTTCTGGCACACATTATCAGGACTCTAGGTAATGCCAAATAATTGCAAAGGGGAAAGACAACAGCTGACATAATAGTTAGCAATACTGAGAATAGTTGAGTTTCCAACAACGCATTCACATATCAAAATGTGTGTCAATATTTATTCAGACCCCTTCCCCCACCTCTGTAAAACTATTGGTAAACTGGATTTACACCCTGCAACACCTGCTTTCTTCCTCTAAACTCAATGCACTTACACCTTCTGCCACAGGGAAAGTTAGCTGACAGGTGCATTTTCTTCACTCAGTATTATCCATAGTGTTGATGGCCATGCATGTGTGCCAGACTTGTTTGAGCTACAAAAGGGGCCCAAATTAATTTTTTCACTTTTTTCCTTCAGCAGTGAATTGTGTTTGTGCACTACCAAGTGGAGTGAAAATGCAAAAGGCATTATGAAAAGCATGCCTTGTATTTCAGAGTAACACATTTAATGGATATATGTAGCAAGGAACAGAGCAGTTATAGCATTAGCTTGACACATCTGCTTCCCACATCACAAGTAACTTAGATTGCACATCATCAGGGTTTCACATAATGGCAATTGTTCTGAAAGAGGACACACAGAGAATGATAGGAGATCATTTTTGCCACAGTACATACAATTACTCATGACATAAAAGTTTACAATATATTCTATAACTGTCACGATGAATACTTGTGAGATATGGATAAGTTATCCAGCAAATATGACACGTATGTCCACATAACTCATGTTATTGTTTTTGTGTCTGCACACTTTACAAAATGTCATATGTTATAACATCCATAGCACATACTGTTATTAATAATGAGAGCAGATAAGTTTACAACAACACATTTGAAACAGCAATTCACATGGACTTCGGGTAAGATTTTGGACTTCAGGTAAGATTTTTAACATTATCACAGACTTTAGTTTGCT
Source organism: Protopterus annectens (assembly GCF_019279795.1). Classification (NCBI taxonomy): domain Eukaryota; kingdom Metazoa; phylum Chordata; order Ceratodontiformes; family Protopteridae; genus Protopterus; species Protopterus annectens. The sequence continues at coordinate 384,450,761 of NC_056746.1, forward strand.
CATTTCATATACAACATCAGGTCTCAATATTTATTATGAATCCATTCGGAAAAATACATGTAAACTGGATATGAGTCCTGTATTATGTGGCATCTTTTTTTAAGCTCACTTCACTACCAAAGAAGTCGCCTCCATCTTGCCTAAATGACTACCACCCTGTAGCCCTCACCTCCACAGTGATGAAGTGTTTTGAAAGGCTGGTCAAGGATGCCATAACATCTGGGCTGCCTGCTGATCTTGACCCTCTGCAGTTTGCTTACCAAGCAAACTGCTCTATGGCAGATGCCATCTCTCTAGCACTCCATCTATTGCTGGAACACCTTGAGAATACTTCAGCTCTGCTTTTAACACAGTCTTCACACTTCATCTGGCAATGAAGCTACTCCAACTGGGTGTCAACACTCTACTTTGTACTGGATTCTTGACTTTCTCACAGACAGACCTCAGAAAGTGTGTATAGGAAATAACTCCTCAGATAGCATAATTCTTAACACTGGAGTTCCACAAGGATGTGTACTAAGTCCCTTGCTGTTCACCCTGTTACATGATTGTACAGCCAGGTACAATACAAATCACATCATCAAGTTTGCTGATGACACAACAGTGGTGGGCCTCATCAGTAATGATGATGAAACAGCATATAGAGATAACGTGGAACAACTCATTACCTGGTGTGGAAATAACAACTTAGCACTAAATGTGAACAAGACAAAAGAGATAATTGTGGAATACAGGAAAAATCACAAGGAACATTCTCCCTTCACCATCAATGGGGAAAAAGTTGAAAGAGTGAGAAGCATGAAGTTTCTGGGAGTGCACATTGATGAGGACTTGTCTTGGAACACAAATACAAATGCCATAGTCAAGAAAGCGCACCAGAGGCTGCACTTTTTAAGAAGGCTGAGGAGAGTGAATCTCTTATCAGCAGTTCTCACTACCTTCTACAGAGGTATGATAGAATGCATCCTGACGAACAACCTCATAGTATGGTATGGAAGCTGCTCTACCTCTGAGTGCAAATCCCTCCAGAGAGTGGTGAAGACAGCCAAGAGGATCATTAAGACCACCTTACTACCTGTCCATGATGTGTACTTATCCAGATGTCTCAGTAGGTCCAGAGTAATAATTAAAGCCTGCACACACCCTGCTTATAGACTGTTCCTGCATCTATCATCTGGAAAGTGCTTCTGACCATACTTTGCAGGACTACAAGATTCAGGAACAGCTTCTTCCCTAATGTCATCAAGCTACTGAACTCTAATAACCAGTACGCTCCATGATGTCCAACTGGGTCAGTAGAAACTGTCTCAATTTGTGCAAGAACCTCATTACCAGTCTCACCTAATAGTGCAATATTCACCATGACTATAACTTATAGGCCATCTAGGGCAGTAGCAATGCAGTAAAATATCTCTTCTTCAGTGCAATACATGCAAATTTGTAAATTAACCATAGTGCAATACTCTAAGGTCCATAGTGCAATCCTCTAATGTTCACAGTGCAATACTTAAATGTCTGTTTCTGTGCAAGGATCAATGTGATGTCTTAACCAAGTACCTGTGCAATACTAAAGTCTCATGCAAGTAAGTGTTCAGTTCAAAAAGTGTTAAAATGTGTTTCTAATTATGTGCAATATTAGTCTGTCTACCTGCATGTCCGTGATGTAACAGCTGAGTGTTATATGTGTAAATGTTTGTGAAAATAGTCTATATGTTGTCTGCATATTGAGTCTGAAGATACAGAATTTCAGTCAGTTTTTGCACTTGTGTGATTTCTGAATGAAGTAAAGTTTACTTTGACTTTGACTTGACTTGTGCCATAGTGATAGTTAGCTAACAGGTGCATTTCTTTTTTACTGATTACTGTCCAGGGTGCTAAAAACAGTGCAGTGGTGCTATTCTCAATTGTGCTACTGATGGCATTCCAAATTAAATTTGTCATTTTTTAACTTAGGAAGTGAGCTGTCATTCACTGCTAGACAAAGAATGAAAACAGAAAAAAAAAATAAAAATAGAAACTTTATGAAACAGGTAGTTGCAATGTACATCTGTGATGTTACCTCAACTTTGTTGTATTGCAACAAGAACATATGCTATGTAAACATCAGTGCATTCACACAAATAGCACCCTCTCAGGATCTGAGCAATTAAACCAGGGAATTAATAACACACAGTTGAGATTACTATCAGTATTTGTCAGAGACACATGTATGTAATAGGAAGAAGAAATAGCACATTAAATATAATGAAGATGTGACATTGTATCAATTCACATTAAAAGTGCAACAAAACCAACTTCTATAAACTGTCCTATGTAATTTGCCAGTAGATATGTGGATAAATGGGATCTTAGCAGCAGTTAAGATGATATTTCTTTACACAATACAGAATAAATATTTGCAAAACTGCAGCTGTTTTCTTCTCTTTATTATGTGAGCATCATCCCCTTATCTATGTTTTCTAACAACAATACATCCTCATTTGTATTGCTATTGATATCTGTCTCAGTGAGTAATGCACTTCCTTAGAATTGCAGAAGAATTATTACTCAGCGACACAAAGTATGATCATAAACAATTCATGGAAATGTTAGGAATATTGTTCTCCTAAGTCAGGTTATGTAATCCCAGACTTTAAGTTTCTTCTCCCTGACCAACTCTTGACAAGTGTACACCAATGATGGCAGACTTTGAAACACTGTTTGTTCCTGCAGTCAGACTAATCATTTACACTTGCAAGCCCATAGCAAATAACACTTCTTGGTGCTTGTCCTTGCAGTGCTATGGCTTGTACACACAATTGTGTAGGTCCTTAGAACATGTTTACATGCCTCCCACTTACTGCTGAATTCATGAATGTTAATGAGTTTGTACATAATTTGCATATTACAGTGATCAGAGTGATGAATCTGCAGTATATCAAGGTAATTGTCTAGGTAAGGAATTTGGATCATGTTAGGAAGACTGTTTGCATCCAGAGAGCTTGATACTGTTTTTTGCTTGAAAAACATGTTTTTAGTTTCAGAACTAACTTGGTGCAAAAGTTTGTTGCTAATGCTGTATTTCACTATTGCTGATGGATTGCATTTCACAATACACCCATTGATTTACTGTCCACATTGTTTGTCCCTTGTTGGCATAGCCATATATATCAGTTATTTACTTCTATTACAAATGTTTGTAAAGAATATAACATGATATTATGGAAAATTTTCTCTGGGAATTTGAACAATTATTACAGAAGAGTGTTGTATCACTTAGCAAGATCAGGGGTTTTACATTTGCAGCCCACAAAATGTGTTAAGCTTGTGTTATATACCTGCCTTTCCTCCACAGAAGTGGATATCCAACAAAAGTTTTTGCTGTTTTTACTTTAAAAGTGTACATTGTTTTTGTTAATGCTGTACTGTACTACAGAGTCACACAGCTGTTCTACTCCTTGCATACTTTTAGCCTTGCATGTCATTTCCTTTTATGTAGGGGGGGGGGTCTGTTTTAACTTGTATGTACTCATATGAAACTTTACTTTTTCAATTATTTTGTGCAAGATGGGTACATACATTCATACATATTTGTTTTGTTAACAATCAGTTGTTTTTTTAATTTTCTACTTTTCTGTTCTTTTATGTTTCATCTCATACATGGCTGCAGTGCCCTAGACATCTGCATCCTATAAAATGCCATACAGTGATGTAGAGAATGAAATTATTATCCAGGCAGTAAGTCAGCTAGTCTCACTCCTCTTAGACAGAGGCAGATGTGTCAAGTCTTCCCTTGTCTGTATCAGGGAGCAGGTGGTCAACTATTTAAATAGTGCAGGAGTCCATGCACTTGAATGTAATTGTTTGATCTGGCCTAGCATGTTATTAGCCTATTCAGGATCCAGAGAAGGGATTAGTGTGTGCATCGCACACATAGTACACTAATAGCACTCCCTGGTTTTTTGAATGAGACCCTAGTAGCTGAACTTGTTTATTGCTATTAATAGAGCTATACTTTGTGTCTAAAGCCTGAACATTATAACCTCTGTTTAGTTTAATGTATCATCATCATCATCATCATCTTTTGGCTGTTCCTGTTAGGGATCACCACATCGGATCATCTGTTTCCATTTCTTCCTGTCCTCTGCATCATGCTCTTTCACACCAACCACCTGCATGTCCTCTCTCACCACATCCATAAGCCTTATCTTAGGCCTTCCTCTTTTCCTCTTACCTGGCAGCTCCATCCTTAGCATCCTTTTCCCAATATACCCAGCATCCCTCCTCAGCACATGTCTAAACCAACGCAATCTCGCCTATCTTGCTTTTTCCAAACTCTGCTTGCTTTTTTTCCAAACTGTCCAACCTGAGCTGACCCTCTAATATACTGATTCCTAATCCTGTCCATCCTAGTCACATCCAATGCAAATCTTAACATCTTTAACTCTGCCACATCCAGCTCTGACTCCTGCCTTTTTGTCAATGCCACCATCTCCAACCCATATAACATAGCTGGTCTCACTACCCTCTTATAGACCTTCCCTTTCACTCTTACTGGTACCCGTCTGTCACAAATCAGTCCTGACACCCTTCTCCACCCATTCCACCCTGCCTGTACTCCCTTCTTCACCTCTCTTCCACACTCACCATTACTCTGAACTGTTGATCCCAAGTACTTAAACTCATCCACCTTTACCAGCTCTACTCCCTGCATCTTCACCATTCCTCTACCCTCCCTCTCATTTACACACATATATTCTGTTTTAGCCCTGCTGACCTTCATTCCTCTCCTCTCTATAGCATATCTCCACCTCTCCAGGGTCTCCTCAACCTGGTCCCTACTCTCACTAGATATCACAATGTCATCTGCAAACATCATAGTCCACGGGGCCTCCTGTCTGATCTCATCTGTCAACCTGTCCATCACCACTGCAAATAAGAAAGGGCTCAGAGCTGATCCTTGATGTAATCCCACCTCCACCTTAAACGTATCTGTCACTTCCACTGCAGTCCTCACCAATGTCACACTACACTTGTATATATCCTGTACCACTCTTACATACTTCTCTGCCACTCCCGACTTCCTCATACAATACCACAACTCCTCTCTAGGCACCCTGTCATATGCTTTCTCTAAGTCCACAAAGACACAATGCAACTCCTTCTGACCATCTCTGTATTTCTCCAACAACACTCTCAGAACATTGCATCTGTAGTGCTCTTTCCTGGCATGAAACCATACTGCTAATCACTAATCAAATTATCCTCCTCCTTCCCTCACCCCCCCCAATTACAACCCTGCCTATCCTCCCACCCCTCTGATCATATACCTTCTTCCTCCCCTTCAACCTTAAACTCATCCCCATAAGTACAATAAAAAAACTACTCCTCCAACTTAAACTTTGCCACAAGCAACCAGATAACCTGCAATCTTCCTTCCTCAAAATATCCGCTGAAAGTATTGCATTCCCCATTTCCATCTTAATCAACAGATCCATCAAAGAATCCTATGTCCCTTCTATCTGGAGACATGCATACATCATTCCACTCCACAAGGGAGGTAAAAACACTGACACCACCAATTTCAGACCTATTGCCATCCTTTCCCCTCTCCCCAAAATCCTGGAGAAATGTATTCATTCCCAAATGATGCCATACCTAACACATAATAACCTTCTCACCCCCACTCAACATGGCTTCCGCCCTGGCCATAGTACCATGACTACCCTCCTTTCCTTTCTCAAAATCATTAACCTAGCACATGACTCTGGCGAATTTGTATCGACCCTGTTCCTTGACCTATCCAAAGCCTTTGATACTGTCTCACACCCCTTACTCCTATCTCAGCTCTCCTCTCTTAACCTCTCACCATCCACCATAGTCTGGTACACCAGCTACCTCTCAGAATGACAACAAGCCATACAGTGGAAATTTTCAAACTCTCTTTTCCTACACACCCCCACCGGTGTGCCCCAAGGTTCTGTTCTTGGCCCTTTATTCTTCAACATATTTATCAATAACTATCACCACACCATCCCTGAGTCTGCTCTAATCCAGTATGCAAATGATTCAACAATCATCTGCTCAGCAGACTCCCGCTCCAACCTACTTCTAAAAACCCAATTAGCTTTCTCCAGAACTGAAACCTGGATACAGAACAATTACCTGGCCCTAAATACAAATACAACTAAACTGATGATCTTTTCCCCTTCTAGAAACTCCTCTATTGACAAAAACTCCTTTGCCATACTTAGCCAGAATAACATCCAAATCAAAATTGTATCAAACACTATAAACTCCACTGTGTCATCTTCGATGAACATCTAAAATTCGAGACCCATATCCAATCTACCATCAGAAAAATACACCAAAGACTCGGGCTCTTGTACAGACACTACTGCTACCTTACCCCCACCACCAGAAAAACCCTAGCCTCCACTTACCTTCTCCCCATTCTGTTATATGGTGCTCCTCTCCTAATCAACCTCCAACTTGACCTACAATCCAAAATGGAATCCTGCTACAAAAAAATAAGCAAATTTGCCATCAATTCCAAAAACTCATACAACCACTGCCACTCTCTCCACGCTTTGCAATGGCTCAAACTACCTAATGACTTGAACTTCCTTAGACTCACCACTGCCCACAAGCTCATCTTCAAGCCTTCCAGCTACCCCTCTCTCTCTATCACCTTAGCCCCCTACATTCCTAACCGTTCACTCAGATCTGAAAACCAAAACCTCCTTTAAATCTACAAACCCTAGCGACCCCCAGGCTATCTCCTGCTATCATACTCCATATCCAAACTATAGAACTCCCTCCCTCCCTCTCTTCACAATACTCCAAACCATACCAACTTCAAATCTCTCTTGCTCCTACCTTTCTTCTAAATGGACATGCCCAAGCCACTCTCCAACATAACCACCTCCCTACCTCCTCTCAGATCCATCCACTGCTTCTTTGCGTATTACTTTGTCTATTATTACACCCCATTAAACTAACACTGCACTATCTTCTGTTTCACATTGGTTAACGATGTTAGATCATCTTGCACCAGAAAATGTATCTAACGCTGTATAAACAAAACTGACAACAATCACCTATTATTATTTGTATTTCTTAGATTGAATAATATTCTGTATTTCTTTGAATGACTGTATTATACCTCTTATGCATTTTTACTGTATTCTGAACCTGTGGCATATCAACTGTATTGCACTAAGTATGTTTGTAAACTGATTATATTACTATTTGTATGTAACTTTATGTAACTTTTTGTATGTTTGTAACTGTCTTTGGAGCTTTTCTCCCCGGGCCTCCACTGAAAATGGGCTCTTCTCGGCCAAGTGGACTTCCCCAGTCATCAAACTGAAATATAATAATAAAAATAACTTTCAAGCCAATCAATGCATTTTTTTTTTTCTGAGAAGTGCGATGTGTTATCTTTTAAACATCAGCGCCAGGTCATTTTTGTAGTGTTGGATGTGAGGGCATTTCCTAAAGATGTGCTTATAGGAACATCCCTGAGCAGACTGCATGTCTATGATAAGGTATAGGAGGGAGAAAAACATGCAGGCTAATTTAGTGCACTGTAAAAATCCTCTCCACATCTCTAAAGGCTGAGGAGCAAACAGACAAACAAACAAAACAAACACAAACAGCAATATCAGACTTGTTTAATGAGAACATGTTCAGTATGCTAGCACTGGAGATAATATAGACTTGACCTGTTACAGCTCAGTAGAAATACGCAATCATTTTTTGCCCCCTTTTTGTCTCCCACAGCTGACATTAGCTTCTGTCAGTTTATCTCATCATCCTCCAAGTCTACCTTAACCTCCCTTGACCTAATCCCTGACCCATGTCCAAGGTAAGAGTGGAGACTGAGGACTTTGAGACAGTATTTGCAAGGCAGCATCTTTTATTACTTTTTCCCATCCTGGTGGTGAGACTTGCAGTAGGGATCAATCAATGTTATATGATTATTCTTCTTAAAGGAAAACTCCATTCTCCACTATAGTTAACTTAATTGTAAAGTTATTTTTCTCCTTATAAAATCATCTAGACACTACTTAGTTCTCAAGGACACTTCAGTATCTTTTACTTTCCCCATTTCCTCTTAACTTTCCTGTGACAGATTATGTTAGTCCTGGATTTTTTCTTATTAAAATTTCACATTATTTCAGATAGGAATCTGCCACAGCCTACACGAATTAAACTAGGCACCAGAAATGCTGTGGATTTCCTTGTTAGTCACTATCTGCAATTTGACATCCAGGGAGTGTATTTTGTTAAGTAATTAATATGTTATGCAAGCAATAATGCCCAATAGGGTGTGTGTTATTGTGTAAATAACACCCATAGCGGAGGGCCTCTACACCCTGGAGGACATTATTGTGCTTAGAGAATAAGCTGTCTGTAAAATTGTTGTGTTTAACTAGCTTATTATTTTTTTATTACTATATTATATTTTTTATATATTTTTTATGTAAAATAGTTCCTCCGCTACGCTTAATGTTTCAAAGTTGCTGTAGTATATGTAAATGATGCTGGAGGAAGCATTTTACATCTAAAATATACATTTTTTTTAAATATCCAGATATTTACTTTATTTTTTATCCCTTACTCCTAAAATGTGTGGTTTGTTGCCAATCACTCGGGACTAGTCACTAAACAATGACATACATTTGATTTTCAGATTTTATTTCCTTCAGAGAATGCCTGCTAATACAAATCCTGTTATTTAAGCTACTTTGTAATTTTTTAAGAACAATATTAAAAATCTGTACCTATTTTTGAGACTTTGTTCCCCCTTTATTTCAAGTTTTATCCAGATATCTTGAGCTAAGAGGTTGAGAGGTATGCAAACCTCTTAACTGCTGCTGCCACTGGTCGATCAATCTTTCTCTCTTATACACACAGACTTACTTGTGCTTAGAAAATGCATGCTAACACAAATCCTATTATTATTTAAGCAATTTTGTGATTTTATTACAGCAATATATAAAATATATTTCTATTTTAAGCCTTTGTAACCCTTTTATTTTAGACTTCATCCAGATAGCTTGAGCTGAGGTTGAGAGGTATGCAAACATCTTAACTGCTGCGTGTGCCAATGTTTGATCGCTCTCACTCTTCACACTCTTTCACTCACATACACCTTGCTTTCATGCATGCAAGCATGCATAGACTCGCACACAAAAAGAAACAAACACACACACACACTTTTTTTCTGTTTCACTTAGGTTTTCACCTACTAAACAGCAAAAGTGCTGCTAAATGAATGTAAAATAACAGCTCAATTGATCTTGCTCACATGCACACACACACACACACACACACACACACACACACACACACACACACACACACACACACAAGCACACACACTTTTTTTAATTTTCTTTTTTTATATATATTTTACATTTGCTAAGCAGTGCTTGATATGCTGCCATGAAGAGGCAAACTCATTTTTCAGTGGGAATTGCCTGTAGATTAACACCCTGCTGGAGAACATGCATTCTCCAATCAGGGTGCTGATCTATAGACTGACCATTCTCTACAAATGGTTAAAGTAAAACTGTTTTCCAAAGAGCTAGTTGATAACAGAAATTGTTATATGAAGAAAATAATATGTTATACTATTTATTTATTTGTTTTTATTGACCAGGAAAGTCTGACTGGAATAAAAACCCGTTTTCAGAGTAGGCCAAAGTCCATGTTTATTTATATAATAGAAATTAAAAACATGAAGCATACAACATGGAAAATCACAATAAAACATGAAAATACAATGCACTAAACACAAGTATATATATATATATATATATATATATATATATATATATATATATATATAAAAGAGAGAGAGAAATTAATTTTAAATTGTATGTAATGCAGCTTAATTTGACAATGTTTTTTGGTAAATCTCTTCCAGCCCATACCTTACACTACATGCAGGTGAGATGTGCACAGTCATAGTTGTGAGGACAATGCATGTGATGAGATATGTGCACAGTCATAGTTGTGAGGACACTGCATGCAGGTGAGATATGTGCAGTAACAGCATCTGTATCAGCATCCATAGTTGTGAGGACACATCATGCAGGTGAGATATGTGCAGTAGCATTGTCTATATCAGCGGCCATCATTGTGAGGACACTACATGCAGATGAGATATGTGCAGTAGCATCATTTGTATCAGGAGCCATAGTTTTGAGAACATTGCATGCAGGTGAGATATGTGCAGTAACATCATCTGTATCAGTGGTCATAGTTGTGAGGACACATCATGCAGGTGAGATATGTGCAGTAGCATCATCTATATCAGCCGCCATCGTTGTGAGGACACTACATGCAGATGAGATATGTGCAGTAGCATCATCTGTATCAGTGGTCATAGCTGTGAGGACACATCATGCTGGTGAGATATGTGCAGCAACATCTTCTGTATCAGCATCCATAGTTGTGAGGACACATCATGCAGGTGAGATATGTGCAGTAGCATTGTCTATATCAGCGGCCATCGTTGTGAGAACACATTATGCAGTTGAGATATGTGCAGTAGCATCATCTGCATCAACAGCTATAGTTGTGAGGACACTGCATGCAGGTAAGATATGTGTAGTATGTCACATTCTAAGGTGCAAAAGATTCACTCCTCTAGAGACCTTCAAGACAGCCAGTTATGGTAATACAAGCAGCAGACCCTTAGGTAGCAAGCAGTGTTCAAATAAAATACAGGCTTCAGCTCCACAAAACGTACACTCTCACCTCTACAAAGACAAAAAAACATTGGGTCAGCATTAATAATTTTGACTAGACTCCAGAACATGATGTCAGAACCTGATGAACTTGTTCTATATAATATAAAAAAGCTGTTTTTTTCCCCTTGAAGTAATAAAGCACAAACTAGAAAATAAGGAACAAAGTGCTTACTTTTTGGAAATCCCACTCAGAAAAGGTGCTTGTGATTTGTGGACAGTATGCACACTTAACCGATCACAGTACAGTACAAGATTCAATTTTATTAGAGTGCTTCATTTTGTAAGCTCAAATAAAAGGTTTTATTAGATAATAACACAAAATCTGTCTTTTCCATTGCCACTCATTTCAAAAACATGCAAAAGTGAGGGCTGGTGTAATGTAGATGCTCACAGCACATCTCACACAGGGGTTGTCACTGGTTGGATGCAGGGGGCAGGGCTTAAGGAATGAAATCCTGATTCACCCCTGATGGCTGCATTAATGATAGCTATTACTTGTTAACCCTCATCCTGCTGATATAAGACAAACGTGCCAACTGGCTGTGAGGAGTTCAGTGGTCATAGGCTTTGAGGACAAAGTGTCTTACCTCAAACATTTGTTGTCTCTGTCCCCTTCAGTAAAACACATCACACCGAATGACATTTGACAACCTTTATTAAACTTCTATAACATGGCTTTGATAACCAATATTACTAATTACAACTGAACGCAGTACAGCTGATTTTAATCACTGCACAAACATCCCTGTAATATTAATCAGGGCAGCGTGACTTTACTCATCCTGACCCAGTAAGCAGCATCCATACCTCTACTCACTTACTTTACTTATGAAGCAGTGTCCAACAACTCACTTCATACCATTTATTGAATTACACCTCCCACCAAGTCCTTTACTTATGAAGCAGCATCCAACAACTTACTTCATATACCATTTATTGAATTACACATCCCCTCAAGTCCTTTACTTATGAAGCAGCATCCAACAACTTACTTCATATGCCATTTATTGAATTACACATCCCCCAAGTCCTTTACTTATGAAGCAGTGTCCAACAACTCATGTCATATACCATTTATTGAATTACACATCCCACCAAGTCCTTTACTTATGAAGCAGCGTCCAACAACTCACTTCATACCATTTATTGAATTACACATCCCACCAAGTCCTTTACTTATGAAGCAGTGTCCAACAACTCAGTTCATATACCATTTACTTAATTACCCCTCCAACCAAATTAGCAGCTTCCTTAACTCCGCTCACTTATATTTACCACTTATTGCCTCCAACTGCTCACTATCCTTTCCCAACTTACTGAAATGAGCATCCACACACCAGAGGGGGAACCGAAGAGAGCAAACCTGACCCTCTTCTCCGCCCTACCCGGACTGCTAAAATAACCATACCCCACCGATCCACCTGAAAGACAGGGAGGGAGGGCAGGCAGCAAGTTCATGTCAAAATGTGATTCCTTACCCAGCTGGTCTTGCCTAAGCCCCTTAAGCCCCTCCCCACCCCTTACCTCATTTCCTCCCAATCAACCATTCCATTTAACCCTTTCATCCCCCCACCCGCTTATCTCTCACTGATATAGTTGTCTAACCCCCTTCTGAAGATGTCCCTGGACAAATTGGTTTGTTGCCAAACCTCATTTGTCCCGGTCCCCTTCAATAAAATACATCACATGGAGTAATATTTGATGACCTTTATTAAACTTCCATAACATGGCTTTGATAACCAATATTATTAATTACAACTGAACATAGTACAGCTGATTTTAATCACTGCATAAACATCCTTTTAATGTTAATCAGGACAGCGTGACTTCCTATACCATTTATTGAATTATACATCCCACCAAGTCTTTTACTTCTGAAGCAGCATCCAACAACTCACTTCATATACCATTTACTGAATTACCCCTCCAACCAAATATGCAGCATCCTTATCTCCACTCACTTATATTTACCACTTATTGCCTCCAATTGCTCACTTTCCTTTCCCAACTTACTGAACTGAACATCCACACCAGAGGGGGAACAGAAGAGGGCAATCCTGTCCCTCTTCTCTGCCCACCAGCCTGACCAGGCTGTTCCCACTCACTCTTGCCAAAATGTCTAACAACCTAACCACTCCTAAAAAGAGGAAATAAGACAAGCATCATTCAGTGTACCCATCCACTGTAGACCAAACTGGATCCCCATCAACCAAAATCCTGTCATATAAGTAGAAAAACACCAGTTGACTAAACGGTTAAAATAATCTAATGAACCTTCACCAGTACAAAATAACCATAAGCTTGTAAAAGTACAGCTACATTAAGTAAATTTTTCTTTACTCTAACTACCAGTATTGATGCCATAATGAGTCTGAGAACATTAATTGTCAAAGGCAACTCAAAAACCTTAAACCCAGAGCCACTCGAAATCCTGCAAGGTAAATTACCTACCATCATGCCTAACTGGAACCCCCTCCCCCAATATATACCACAAAACTGAGATTTCCTTTCCAAAATCAGTTGAAGAACAATCCTCCCATCACATCAACTATGCAGTATAAGCAGAAAAACAGACTGAGCAGCCTAGCATTTGTTGAGCAACCCACCTTCTGAATGACTAAAGTACATTCTTAACAAATGCCAAACAAACTGTAATGCTATGAACCTCCATTTCACAACACCAACCTGTAATGATGCTATAAACCTCCATTTCGCAACACCAACCCTGCAACAAAACCTGTCTGGACAATCACCAAAGTCTGCCAAACTTCCCAGCTATAAACCTGCCCCAACCCTTCAAACCAATGAACCACCAACCAAGATTTAGTAAGTTCAGCTAATCTTGTCACCCGTGCAACCACATTACTTGCAGCTAAATCCTCCTTAACCAGCTGAACTGCCTTACCTTGGTCATACACCTGAACAAATTACTAAAACCTTCCCACCAAAATTCTTCCCATAGACTGCTATAATGTACATTAAACCAGTCTAACAAAATGCCATACCATATGCTTCACTTATAAAAGGTGGCCCAAACTCCTGCCCCAAGCCTTTAACCTTAAGGTAACCTGACCACCTATGGCAAATAAATAAACCACACAACCCATACACCTGACATAGCAAACAATTGAAAGTGAGCCCTAATGCCCAACACTCCCAGTAACCTATGTCAAATTAAACTAAAACTGCAAATCAACATCTCCTGCAATTGTTTCCCCATCCTGTCATCCAACAAATCCCAAACAACCCCAAAAATTATGCCCCCCAACCCCTCCCCTACCATTTGTAAACTAATGCAAGTGTTACAGATAAGGCATGTCTGCAATATAACTTGACTAAAATTGACCATTTGGGCACAGGAAAATAATATGCTGATAAATACAGCAAAACTAAGCATATGAGATTTGGGAGACAAACTGAAAGGTGAATATTTAATACAGCACACAGTGACTGAAACTGAAAACTCATTTAAGGACTTGGGTATATGGACAGATTCAGCTATGAGTTTTTCTAATTATATGAACCAATTGGTTAATGATAGTTTTACCACTATAGAATGTATAAAAGATTTATAAAGTCTAGGAAATTAAAATAATGAAGTCATTGTTTGTTACATTAGATCCACACTTGATTATGGAATAACAGTATGGAAACCCTATAAGAAGACAAGCATGAGTAAACTAGAAAGAGTACACCAGAAATATTCAAACGGCATCCATGGATGTGAAAATCTAAGTTATTATGAAAAACTAAAATATCTGAACTTGTACAGTGTCTCTTACAGATATCTAAAAGGAGATTTTATTCAGGTATATAGGGCATTTAGGGACAACTACCTCTGGGAATGTTTGGGGTTATCAACAAGTACTAAAATAAGGGCTGAACTTGGCTAGATTATATGAGCCTAACAGCCATTAACCTAGTAACTTCTTATGATTCTGTGATTGTTGTAAATCCACATCATCATTGGGAACCCCTTACACCCCAGAACAACCACCACCATGCTTTACTCTGTCCTCAACATACCTCTTCTTCACTTGCCCCTAAACAATCCAACTGCACCAACTCTGGTGTGCCTTAATGAATACAGAATAATGGAAAACGACCTGAAACCGTGTTACTCACCACTCCAGAAACTACCCCATCTGCGACCTCCTTGAGCACCACTGTAGTGACCGTGACATCCACTGTAACAACCTCCATCCCTTTCAAGCCTTCTTCCTTTAGGTCACTGACCGATGGCCCTGCTGGAGTTCCCATCTCGAAATCAACATCTGTCAACTTCAATTACTCCAGGCCATTGACTGTTGCTCACGCTGCAGACCGCCATCTGTGACCTCAACATGCACCACTCAGGTGACCGGGACTTCCATTGCAACAGCCTCCATTGCCTTTTGTGCCCACTTCCTTCAGGCCACCGAATGATGCCTATGTTGTCTTCCCAATATCATAGCATACACACAACCAACTTCTTATTGACTCTACACTGACAGGGTCCTATCCTGTTCATCAATTGCACAGCCACTGCGGCAGCCCACAACCGCATCCCCAAGAGTGTATCTCTGTGGCTTCACCACTAATTATTACTCTAACCACCCCTTACCCTCTGCATTAAGCTAAGTCTGTGGACTCCACATTGAGAACTGTACAAAATTTTGAAGAATACCACTTCTGGACAACACCTATGATTGAGTACTGCAAGTAGCTGAAAAAAAAAAAAAAAAAAGCACACCAAGCATACATCTCAACCCTTTAGAGCAAAACTGTGCACAAAGGTATAAATAAGATTAGAACAAAAACCCAAAACCAACAGGGAGTCATCGACCCCAGCAACCCCCCCCAAAAGTATTTTAATAAAGGTTTCAGACACTGCAGTTAGGGGAAACCTGGGCGTAGGTGCATAAACTAGTACTAAGTTAACTGCCCTTGTGGCCATCTTAGCCTAGCTAATTCAGCTGTGCTAGAATCAAACCCTGTGCCTTGTGGCTGTCTGGTAAATATCTTAACCATGATGTGAGAAAGTATAGGCAAGTAGTATACCCAATTGTGCCAGTGTCATCAGTAATTTAAAAATTCCCTGAAACATGCTGGGAAAATGAGCAAACTCTAGTAAGCAAAACATCTGTGTCTCTCTTTTAAACTAACTCCTCAACCTAACTTTAAAGTAATTATATGTTTCCAAACAGCAAGCAGTAAAATAGTAGCAACCGCCCTAAGCCAGCAGCGGCAGTACTCTCACAGTGTCTCAGTGCTAGAATGTAGATAAATGTCTGTAGCCACAAGCATATGAGCAGCTGCTCAAAATACAAAAAGCAACAACCAACCCTCTGTGACAAGCTTCAAAAGTGCACATACTATCATCCCGCTCACTCTTCAATAACGTGGTAGATCTGGATACAATTCAAAATTACATGCAGCCATTTGGGAGAGACCACTAGAAATTCCCCTACAGATGAGAAATTGTTATGTGCCACGGTGGCTTACCTCCACTGAAAATCACATTTTAGAAGGGAAATTCTGGACAAATCAGAGGTGTGCACCAAAACGCCCACCCTCCAACCTAGAGTGTCAGTGTCCGTGTAGCAAACGATTCCTGCAGAATTGCGTTATGTACAGATTTCATTCCACTATGCATGCATGGCAATGAGCTGTTACTTGCAGTGCCACCCAGTCCAAAACAGCCAAGACACTGCTACTTATTCAACCACACCACCAACAAAGCCAAAGAGAACAAAGATACTGCTCTGAAAATTCAAAGCAATGCTAAACTAACTTTTTTTTTATAACAAGCATATCCAAAACATTTACTGAAATGTAAGTAGCATAAAGGGTACTTTGTGATAAAAAAGTTTCTCTGAAAACATCTTTACTCAGTGCAATTGTGTTCCAATGTTTAAAACTGCAAGGGCTCACCACAAACCATAGCATTTGTCATAGTGACCACCGACCGTAACAGCTGTAATGGTCCCCTTTTGCCATTACACATTTTTCATTCAAGAATGAGCTCAAAATTTGGTTTCTCAGTGATTCTTCACTGATAGAGCTGACCCTGCAGCTATTTCTGCCTCTAACCCCCCCCCCCCAAAACCTGGAGCAACAAACATCAGCACCACACAACCATGAATGGAGGCCCACGAAACAGTAAAATCACCAACAAATCCAGTACAACACCTTTAAAGATGCACAAACAACCACGTTGGAAACATCCCACAGCACAGTTATGAAGAAGGACTATATGTACAAGGTAAAAATTCTGGACATACTGAGAAAACTGTATTGTTGAGTCCTCCTCCCCTCCACCTACACATGACACCCTTATCCATCTGCGCCATCTGCCAATGCTTAGTGCGTAACAGGATTCAAGGCTGGCATTTTCAAGGATTAGGCAGACTGCAACCCTGATGTACCTAACTCTTCTCTTTCTTCAGACTAATAGAAAGGCTTAGGCATCACCATTCCTCCAATCACTACCAAAGTTACGAAGAGCAGGCTGGCAATTGGGGGGAGGGAAAAAAAACAAAAAAAAACCTTTCCTCATAATGGTTGCCATGCATGCATCATGAAGGACTGTTAGTCGCAGAATCCTACAGCCTGCAAAACAGTTGCTTTTACAACTTCCTCCACTCTGTGTAGAAACATTATGGCCTATATTAACCCCTATAATCACCAAGCTGCAAGGGGATTAGAACCCCCCAAAGAAAATGTACTGCACTGTAGCCCTGTTTTCCCTCTTCCTATCCTAATGACAGCCAAAAAATATCCAGGCACCCGAAACACAAAACCAGGCCCCAGGCAAGCAGCAAGACGCAGTCCAGCCAACACCAACCCCATGTGGGAAGCCACCCTGCCGACCACAACTGCAAACTGCGTCAATACAAAATGGGGCCACCACAAATACAGGCCTGCTGAAATCATCTCTCTTCCCCCCTTTTCTTCCTAATTAATTTTTTTTTTATATATAATATGCCTTAAACCTACCCAGAGATCATAGACACAGCCCTATTAGCCCTCACAACCTACTATGCCATCCCTGTGGGAACCAAAGGCAGATAACAGGAACAAAACCACAACTGATTGTCTCTCTAAAAGGGGTTGAAGAGAAAAGTACTAAGCTAATTGCCTGAAAAGCCATACCAAGCACATAATTATTCAAAGTATGACTGAAACTGCATCCTGTGTGACTAAGACCTGAATGCTTACCATTAAGCCAAAGGGGAGAGAAAAAAAATACCCACCTCCAGCATGCACCCCATACTAACCCAGGCCTACCTGTCCACCAAGTTACCTAGTTCGTCTGGTATGTAAGCTTGCACAGCAAGTTCACGCCAAAATGTGATTCCTTACCCAGCTGGTCTTGCCTAAGCCCCTTAAGCCCCTCTCCACCCCTTACCTCATTTTCTCCCAATCAACCCTTCCATTTAACACTTTCATCCCCCCACCCTCTTACTTTTCACTGATATATTTGTCTAGCCCCTACTGAAGATGTCCCTGGACAAACTGGTTTGTTGCCAAACCTAATTTGTCAAGCTGTGTAGCAGCATCTGAGATGTTGTTATGCAGATAATTATTAAATTATGTCTTGCAATATCTGTTACTCATTTGTATATTACTGTGTATGATGGTCAGCTTATATAACATCTTTATTTCATTTGGGCTGTCATGTCACATTATACCTGTTTTAATTAGGGCACCTAGCACTTTAAGATGACATTGAGTTGCTTTTATGAATGACCAATCATGTCCATTGAGGGCTTTTTAAAATGTTTTAAGGCTGTTGAATAATAAATCATGTCCATTGGAATGACCAATCATGTTTTTTGGAGGGCTTTTTAAATAGGTTGAGCTTTTTTTAATTGACTTCTTGTTGATTTTTTTTCATACACTGAAGAAAACAGGTTAAGACTTTTGGTGAATAAGTTGTTTGATGATTTTAAGCGATTTTATGAAATAACATTTTGTGTTTGACAATGATCTATTCCTGCAGACTGATGGCGTAGCTACAAGGCCAGACCTTTACTTCTAGAAGCAACAGAAAGAAGGAATTATAAACATAAACACATCTAAGGATACAGTCAGGGCTACTATTGAGAAACGAGTTCTGAAGTAGTAGAAGCACTACATTACTGGGACATTCTCCTCTCATTTTCATACTATAGTGGCTTGGAATCTAGAAATGTTGTCTATTTGGCTACTAAAAATCCTGCTCTTTTTTTATATAGGGAAACATAATTCAGATTAGAATAGGTTCGATGTCAATGCATTGTCCCAGACATTAAAAGAAAACAGGGACATACCTTTGGCTTGGCTTTTTGTTAGAGAGACAATAGTACAATAGGTAAGAGATCTTATTATCATAGACATTAGAATGTGAGGCACGAAATGGATCATCAGGCTGAGATCTGATGTACCCACCAGGTATGAATGATAAGGTGCAGATCAAACCCTTTTTGAAGAGCAGGAGGATATTCAGACCGCTATATAACACCATTATTTTTAATTTTAAGTTAGTTCTTTAGGCACTCAAATGTGTATGTGTGCAATAAAGTCTTTTGACTATATTGACTTTGACTTTTAAAAACAGCTATTAATTATTAGCATCAATATTAAATCTAGTAATCTCTGATTGTTGATGATATGATATAGTTATGATAGCTTCATCCATCATTCAGAAAATGGATATGCTTTGATGCTGTTATAAAAATTTTTAGAAGTTATGCTCATTTCAACATGTGATGCATGATCGTTAGGTTATTTTTATTTTTTTTATTTTTTGTATACATTATACCTGTTTTTAACAAACAGATATATTATTACTAGGCACCTAGCACTAAGATGACACATTGTTGCTTTTTTATGAATGACCAGTCATGTCCATTGGAGGGCTTTTTTTAAATGTTTTAGTAATATTGAATAATATAGTCTGATGATATCAGATAAAGCGCTCACTGTTTTTGTTTTCTCATCAAGAGTTATTTGAAGTTAAAGACTGCCTGATACGTTTTATATTGATTCCTGGTACTTGGAGGCTGTAAAGTGTTTTACAAGTGAGATATTATGTTCAGAGAGTGAACTCATTTCTCTGAACTATGTTGCCAGTTCTGTCCTTGCCAAGTTTATGGCTCCACAGACCTTTTAGTTCTTGGAGACAGTGAACAAGTTCAGTACTAGAACATAAGTGGTGCAGAAATACTGCATCTCTTTGAAGAATGAGATCCCAATGGAGAATATTGACATTTGTGTGGATAGACCTGAAATGGACCGATCATGTTGTAATTTTTGGTTAAAAAGAGTTCCGGGCAAAACAAAAAAAAAAGTTTTTCTGATACATCCCCTGCCACTTCATTTTTTTTATTTTTGCATAGCTGATAAAATCTAGAACATATCTTCAGCTGATGCTGTCATTTGATCATTTAAACTTTCGCACATGTCAGAGGTGTAATGCTCCTTTCAGTGGCACATGAACTGTGCATCCTTGGGATGCACAGATTGGAGCATGAAACATATATTAGCTTTAGGTAACATATAACTGAATCTTTTAGGTATTTATTCTCTTGAGAATTGCTTAGAGAGTTCCATGTTTGTGAACTGCAGCAATTTATATATGTTTAGGAACCAAACGTTTCTCACGCCATGTTGACCAATAATCATGATACTAATGTTTTTCATTTAACTCAGTCAACAGGAATGTGCTCAGAAAGATGTAATACACTGAAGGAGATAGTGGTCCAAGACACATGGAATGCATTTTGAAATGCACAGGATATCCACAGCATACTTATTACTTTTAACACATATTACTGGCGTGACACCTTCAATGTTTCAGGTTTAGATATCTAAAATATTTTTCTGACTTATTTCCACAGACACTTGGCTTGTATTCAGTGCAAGCCTAGCACAGATAAGTACTTTAAAATGATATTTTGTACTTTCATAGGATTCAAATTATTTATGCTTTTACATTATTGTTATGCATACGCTTGCACATATTCTTCTTATCTACCATCTACTCTGTCTTCCTTCTACTATCTGCTCCATTCTACTATCCTGTTTTCCTTCTATCCACAGCCTATTCCATTCTGTATGGATAACTCTTTATGCATATTTTCCACATTTTCTTCTTATGTATATTTTTGAATGTATTTTTAAGTATAATTTCCTCTGTATGTTCATGTATTACCAATACTGTACTGTATGATGATTTTCTCTAAAGATAATTCTCTATGCATATTTTAGCATGCATATTCTTAAGTTCATTAGTATTATGTATGTTGCTGTACTGTCAATGTTTTTGTTATGTGTGCAGCTTTTCTCCCAGGGCCTCCACTGAAAATGGGCAACCTGCCCAGTCGGACTTACCTGCCCAGTCGGACTCTTCCCATAAACAAATGTAAAATAAATAAATAAACAAATGTATTGTATTTTTCTGTCCTTTATTTTAGATCTCAGTGTACTGAATAAATCGGTTCAACAAAGTTCCGGATGGTCATGGTACAGTCTATTTCTTCCTTTTCTGAAATAAGATAACTGGATGTGCTCAATAGACCGTCAGGATGCGTATTACCATATGAAAATGGACAAATAGTCCAGAAAGATCCTCCGCTTCTGGCTAGGAGTCAGTCATTACCAATTCAGAGTACTGCCATATGGATTCACTACAGCCCCCAAACATACCTCTCAACCTGGACACACCAAAAATCTGGACAAATTCCAATGAAAAATAGGTACAAATCTGTATGCTGATTAACATAAAATGATCATACATAATTATGTAACCCCATCCACTCCGATGGAATTGTGGGATACCAACTTTCAAAAGCAAACTGAAGAACAGACATATGGCCTCAGACCCTATAGTAAATGGTAACCATTTCTTTTTTGAAATGTGTAGCGATGATGTTCACTGGGAATGGAGAAGATGATGAACCTTATGATTTTGTTTTTGTTGACTTGCAGTATGTGGGTTTTGTGGTAAAAGTAGGGCATTTAATGGTAGGCAATATTCTAATCTTAGCAAAAGAATATTATAGTTTGCTTGGACCTCCAAAAGTCATTCTCCATGGCCTACAAATCAGTGGCTTAGCTAGAGTTTGAGCCGCCCCGGGCTGTTTGAGTTTGTTGCCCTTCCCTCATACTGTTGTGGAATTGTGGCATACTCATTTATGCTTTCTACTAACAAAATCCAAAGGAATCACCTTAGATCTATTTTAGGTCAACTGGTCAAAACAAATCAGAGTTAATGAAGAAAGGCAAATGCTGCATTGAAAGCTGTAAGATCCAAAATGATGGAAGTACTGTAAGAAAAGAAAACGGCTACACAGATTACTACAAAACAGACCTCTCTAAATGTACTGTAATATTCTGAATGTGAATAATATTATGTTCAAAACTTTAAAGCAGAATGCTTTATAAATAAATAGGCATTTTTAAGAATTTGACTGAATGGGTCATAGCGTCTATAGAAAAAAAATAAACAATGGACTGTATAAACTAGACACTGAGCTCCTCACAGAGCAATGACACAAAATTGATCATTGTAAAATTCACATACTACATGCTCACTATAAGAACTACCACCTGTGCAGATGTACTACAAAACGCACTGAGAATATTCATGAATTCTGCACCTTCCATTTCGGAAGTGCTTCAGTGTTTATACAGTAAAGCACCTAACTTAGTAAAAATAATTCTTACCCCAATATGACACTTTGTGCACCCGAAAAATTGCTTTATCTTTTGCTTTCTCTTAACCCTGGTAAATTCTAATTTTTGACAAATAAAATATGCCTTTATTTAATAAAGTATAGCATTTAAAGATGAACTGTGTGTTTCTAGTAAGTTAAACCAGTACGATTGTTGACATTAAGTAAAGATGACAGATTGGAAGAACAGATAACTAAAGCAGCACTGCTTTAAAAGTTAATTGTTATTTCCAATGTAATGGAAGCATTATGGCTAACTAAACCTGTTCTTTCAAAATTCAAAGCTGTAGACATTTTCACATAGATTTGTTTATTATATGGTACTGAGAGATTCTGTTGCTCCAGAAAGAGATTTTTTTTGTTAAATATTCTCATGTGCAATCAACAACTATCTCCTAGACTTCTCTATATAACCTTTTGCTTGTGCACTTTACCCTAGTAATAATAACTGATATGTATTTCACAGTTATAAAAGGCTTATTGCGGGTTCTTCTTATCTATCTGTCAGTCTGCCTTTCTAGCAATTGTTGAACAGGTAATTCATGATTCTAGCCTCTATTTGGAGCTTTATATACACCTTACTGATAGCATGACAAACAGAAATAAGCCAAGTTTTATGAACCAACTAGATGGCTATAGTCCTGTAAATGTTTTTTTAATATGGGCATTTTTCTGACTGTTTTCACTTCTATAATAAAATAAGAACCAGACTCAAAAAAAGTCTGTTAAGTAGATACTTCAACTGCAAAGGACTGAACTACTACATCACGGAACTAGCACTACCGTAAGATGGACCTTGTGCAATACTTGAGCGATTAAGGAACTAGCTCTACTGTTCTCCTGTAAAACACACCTTGTACAATAAGCAAGACATTAAGGAATTAGCACTACCATGCCAGGTTCCCCTGTACATAAATAAAAAAGACCTTTTCCAAGAACTGAGCTTTAGTGAGAGAAGTACGAGCCGGAGCCCTTAATAACATGTTCTGAATGTAATAGCAGTAGCAATAAGTTTCCATTCTTAAACTTACAGAGAGAGAGAGAGAAGTACTTGCAGAGCCAGAGGCGGAACCCTTAATAACATAAATAACAACATAAATAAAAGACAGTCAGTTCCCTGTTCTGAATGCAATAGCAGTAATACACTTAACACAACACAGTCTTTTTTTTTTCCTTACCAGGAGCCAGGAGAAGAAGTATGTGCTGTGCTTGTGTGAACTCGCACTGCCAGATTCATGGACTGGTAAATTTAAATTAAGTAGTAATGGCTCACTGTCTGCCTTGTGCTGATGTCATCACACACACCCTGCGAGTGATGACATCAGGAACAGTTTAAAAAAAAAAAATTCCAAAAAACCCGGGAAATTTAGAAATTAAGGGGCCACTCGGGAATTTGTGGCACCCCAATATTTTGCCCTCAACACCAGTATTTACCGAGGTATTTGGTATGGTTGAGAGGTATGCCCCCAGGGTGTTCACGAAATGTATGGCAGTAGTAGCAGCTCACTTGAGACTGCAAGGATTCCAAGTGTTTCCATACTTGGATGACTGGCTCATAACCGCTTAGACCAAGCATCAGTTAATAACAGTCAGGGACTACACCCTCAACATCTGTGCCCATCTAGGGATCACAGTAAATCTAGAAAAGTCATGTTTAACCCCAACACAAAACTTAGAATTCATAGGGGCAGTACTGAATACTCAGACAACGATAGCATCTCTTCCTCCAGAACGTCACCAGAGAATTGTGGTTCACGTTCAAAAGTTAACCCACAGAAAGAAGGTTCCAGCACATTTAGTCTTACAAGCTCTAGGATCCATGGCAGCTTCTATAAATCTAGTGCCACTAGCCAGGTTACACATGAAAATTCTGCAATGGCTGCTAGCCTCCCATTGATCCATACTTCATCACCCATTGTCACAACAAGTCCTGATCACCAGCTGTTACAAAATGGATCTTCTTTGGTGGATGCACTGAGATCAAGTACTTCACGGTCATCCCTTTGTTTCTCTGGCATTCACGGCCATAGTAACCATGGATGCCTCCCATATGGGGTAAAGGGCATTATCTGGCAAGACAGTCCAAGACACTTGATCCCTAATAGAGGCCAGCTTGCACATCTATGTCCTAGAGATAAAAGCAGTGCTTCTTGCTTTGCAGGCCTTTCAGACAGCTCTTCCTCAGGGGACTATTGAGATTAAAATGGACAATATGTCAGTAGTTTGGTACAGCAACAAACAGGGAGGAACCAAGTCTTACCCCTTTTGTCGAGAAGTCAAGAAGAGTGCGGCAGTAGGTGATCTCTTCCAGCTGCTTTCTAATAGCAATGCACATACCAAGGAGTTCCAGTGTGATTGCAGGCAAGCTGAGCAGATGCATCCTTCAGCCTCATGAGTGGTCTCTCAGTCTAAGAGTGGAGAAAATGATTTTCCGCTTTTGGGGTCAGCCTTGCTGTGATCTGTTTGCAGCTCCCCTAAACAACAAATGCAGCAACTACTTTGCCCTGATTCTCCCTCTAGGAAAGTCACTGAGAGGTGCGTTCCTCCACCATTGGCCCCTTGGTCTCCTATATGACTTTGCCCCGACACCTCAGGTTGAAGAGCACAGTAACCCTCAGTGCTCGTTTTTGCCATTGACAGGTTTGGTTCCTGTTCCTTTGGCCTTATCTAACTTAACAACCCTTGATTCTGGACCCAGTACCAGATCTCCTGTCCCACCCAGATGGTCTTGTTCACCCCAAAATTCTGAACCTCAGGCTGACTGCATGGTTCCTTTAGTTCCATTAATTGCCAGGCATCCAAATATTTCCTCCCCAGTATGACACATTCTTTTATCAGCTCACAAACCTTCCACTAGAAAACTATACACCAGTAAGTGGAAGAGATTTACCATTTGGGCCATTGAAAAGCAAATAGATCCTTTTTCTGCTTCCATAGAACATGTCCTAGCTTTTTAGCCACTCTGTTTAACGCTGGAGCTTCTCCTTCTACCATCAAAATACAATTAGCTGCCATCTCTAATTTTCATAATGGCTTGGATGAACATTCTTTAGCCTCTCATAGACTTTGTAAATCATTCCTAAGAGGCACTGTCCTGTTAAAGGCCCTATTTAAAGATCCAACCTCTCCTTGGGACTTGAATCTCGTTCTTCAGGCAGTAATACATTCTTCCTTTGAATCCTCCGTGGATTGTGACCTGAAGTTTTTATCCTGGAAGACACTTTTTTGGTAGCCATTACCTCTGCCAGAAGGATCTCAGAGATCCAGGTCTTATCATCTGAACCTCCTTACCTTATTTGTCACAAGGATAGGGTATATTTGCAAATGAACCCCTCCTTTTTACCCAAGGTTGTATCAGAGACTAATATTAACCAGTTAATTAATTTACCAGTTTTCTTCCCTGACCATTCTAACAAAAGACAATACATCCTGCATTTATTAGACATCCATAGACAACTACATTTCTGTCTTCACAGGACAAAAAACATAAGACAGTCTAGTTAACTATTTGTTTCTTTCTCCAGTACAAATTTGGGCAAGGCAGTCAGCAAGATTACTTTCTCTTATTGGCTGAAAGACTGCATTTCATTAATTTATGATAAGAATAATTTAATCTTGACTAAACCAGTCAAAGCACCTTCTAGAAGGTCTATAGCCACTTCAGCTGTCTTTCATTCAGAGCTTCAATGAATGACATATGTGCAACAGCTACTTGGGCTACTCCCCATACCTTTATTACTTATTACAAATTGGACCTGCTCTCTAGGGGATGGTTGTCTTTTGGCTCGATGGTGCTTAAGAATATCCTTCCATGACTCCTCCCAAGATTTTATGTAGCTGGGGACTCTATCCTATCTGTCAAGGATGGAATGAAGACTGACAACATCACATAAAAAAGTTATGTACTCACCATAACGTTCCATCTGGGTTGTCTATCTTCATTCATCCTTGACTTCCCCTCTCCATCCCCCGACCTGAAAGATTTTTGATGGAGTGGATTAAGCTCACTTCAGCTATTATCCAAGAACAGTAGATAAGGCTTCCACCAGGCTTACTTTTCACATATATATATACAAGGGAGCCCGCAGGATTTTTTGCAGGGGGGTGCAAACCCAGAGCCCCACCCACATAGCTCACCCTGCCCCCTGCCAACACAGCCCCACCCAAGTCCACCCACCACAAGCCCCGCCCACACAGCCATTCCAGTGTCCCATTACTTGGCTATTTCTCCCCATTTACTGTAGACACTGTTCAAATCTGTGTGCATACTGTGTTATGCTTTAGTTCTACAATGATTACAGGCAGTTGGATTTAATTTACAACTTTTATTTCAAACATTATAGCCCAAACACTGAGACATTTACTAAACCTAAACAAAGCAATAGTCTTACAATGAAAACAGACTTGGCATTAAAGCTTCTCTACTTTTGAAACTCACATTCAATGAAACGGCATTGAAACCCACATTCAAAGAAAATGCATCTGGCCAGTGGCAGGTTATTTACCTTTGAACTGTTTTCAAGCAATAGGCTCCTTGCACACCGTTAGGGCCATGCAAAAGTTATTTGATTTACCTGATTGTATTAATTATAATATATAATTGAATTATATCCCTTGTATTATACAGCAACACTTGTATATTTCAGTGTTTCATCTACAAATTCAGTGCCTGCTGCGTCAAAGAATAAATTGCCTATGTTAAATTAAAAAAATGGTAAGCTGGTATGTTGCAATAGAAAATGGATGACAAGCTGAAAAACAGGTTCATAGTTATTAGGCATCTCATCCAAAGGAGGACATCCTGAGGACTGCAGCATACAAATGTATATGCTGTAGGAATAGAACCTCAAGCCTTTACATTAAGATGCAAGTATTCTACTTGTGGTGCTACTAACATAGCTTTAAAACTTTATACCACAATAGAGATACCATTTGCTAAACAAAATGGTTGCACATTGTAAATAGACTTGGCATGAGCAGCAGTGAACTGGCTTCCTTAAAACTCACAGTTCCTTGAAAATGCACTTGAAAATTCCACCTGCTAACTCTAACTTGGGCATTTCACTTTCTCTCTCTCTTACAAAGATACCACACCCCTCAAGGCCTCACCCTTAGTGCAAGAAATCTTGACAAAGCCTAAAATAAATAGGGACAGATTATAAATATGGCTCTCAGAAAATTGCAAGAGTAACAGGATTTGTGTTAGTATGCATTTTTCTAAATGACATGACATCTAAAACTGAAATGTCTCATTATTTAGCAACTTCAATCCTTTTTAAGAGGAATATGGGGCAAAAATCTGGACAGCTGAGGGGTATGCTACCTCCCTCATACACACACCAAATAATTCTGGTCAGACTTGAATTAGTTCTGGGAAGGTTGCAATGAACGGCATCGTGCTTTATCTGAAGTGGGTGAAATCCTGGTAGCTAGTGATTGCAGCTCAGCAATGTGGAGCATTAAAGCATTTTTAGCAGAGCATTGTTTCATCACTACCTATTGTGTTTGCACATAAGCTGTAGTCATTTCAAACATTTGCCTTTTTTTGATTACTACAGAGTACATTTACCCACCAGAGCTATTGTGTTTTGACTTCATTGTGGAGCTAGTTGTTGCAGGGCTTGGCTTTAAGTAAGGTAGCAATGCTTATTTACCATATACCATTAAAGCCACCCAACTACAAGTGTACTAACACACAGACACTGCTATAAGACACTGGTCTCCAATAAAATGTAATGAGCTTCTGAAAATACTGTAATCCTGTCCTTTTATTACAAATACTGTCATATGCATTTCAATACCCAAGGCTTATACATTATCTAGCTATGTAAATATTCTCTGCATGGCAACAACGAAAAGGCTTTCAATGCTAGCAATTCTTTAACAATATGCTTACTAAAGCTTACTTGCATCTTACAATGTCCGACAAGCTTACTAAAGCTTACTTGCATCTTACAATCTCCGACAAGCTTACCTGATGTTCATTAAACCATGGCTACTTAAACAGAGCAACAGGACACTGTGATAGCATGCAGTTCCTGAATAATAAGAAGCATAAATCAACAGTATAAAAATCTGATAGAAAACCAGAACATTTTGCAAAATCAAGGACAGATGAAAAGCCACGGTCATATTTGTGATCTACCTTGGATGGGCGAATACTCTGCACACTTACTGCATAACTGCTTCTTGCCTTCCTTGGACACACCCGAGCCACTACAATGGGGCTGGGGTGCAATAAGTATGTCATAATTTGAAGGCTCTGACACTCCTACCTCTCAACTTCAGAGCAAGAAATCTGGACAAAGCCAGACATAGAACTAGAAGTGGGACACAGGCCCAAAAATAAGGCCAATTTTTAATATTGCTCTTATTAACTTAATAGAACAGGTAGATCTTGCATTAGTACAAATTTTCTGAAGGGTATAAAATCTGAAACTCAAATGTCTGCCATTATTTTCTAACTTCAATCTTTAATGACTTGCCACTAATTTGCCAGAAACCACAATTTTATGAAAAACAGACCAAAATGTGATGCAAAATACCTGTCAAAAAGGGACACCTTTTAATATTAACAGTTAACTTGAAGCAGCTAACAAAATAAGAGCATCCACATGCATTTCTGAAATAAAGGTAATCTACAACTGATCATTACAGTTATAATTGTAAACCCTCCACATTTTCTTCCAAAATTGCCATTTTGGAGGAGGCATTATTAGGGAGAGCAACATTTTGAGCCAGAATTGGGGACAATTGAGATGTTTGGATATTCCTAATCTACAAAGTGATTTGCACGTACCTCTCAACCTCTTAATGCAGGAAATCTGAACAAGGCCAAATATATTGGGGAACATAGAAACACTACTAAAATTGCTCTTGTATAAACACAGTCTTGCATTAGCATGCATTTTCTGAAGGTTATGACATCTGAAACTCAATGTCTGTCATTTAATGGCTTCATTCCTAAATGATTTGCTAGAAAACCACAAATTTTGAGAAACAAACCAAAATAAGCAGCAAATATCTATTAATTCTGCAAAGATATGGACAACTGAGAGGTATAGTTCAACCAGGGCTGTCTGAGTTTGCTGCCCCCCCCTCACAAAATCATGGTCAAATGGAGCCTTCCCTGCAGCCATTCCAATGTCCCATTCCTTGGTTATTTTGCCCCATTTACCATAAACACTAATGTGCATACTGCTTTACTTCTGCGATGATTTAGGATTTCATTTGAAAGTTTTATTTTGCATTTTACAGCACAAACCCTAATACATATCTGTTAAAGCAATGCAGTCTCAATGAAAATAGACTAACATTAATACTTCTCTGCCCTTGAAACTCACATGCATTGAAACAGCACGAAACCCACTTTCAGAGAAAATACATTTTGCCAATTGCAAATATTAACTCTGGGCTGTCTTCAAAATCATAGGCCCCTCGAACATAACATACACATGCTCTTTGATACACCTTCCTGACTGTATTACATTATATTCCTTGTACAATACAGTACAGTTGTTAAAGGGCATTTTAAATTTATTGTTTTGAAAATTTTTCCAGTAAACAAAGAAACAAAAGCATCCACCAATGACAAAATTGCCCAATTCAGAACATTTCCATCATAAAGTCTACTCAAGTCCACCAGTATCAGTAAAAAATATACACAATCTCTGTAGTAAAATCCACATTGAAGAAATTTGTAACTAATAGAGGTTGCTGCTAGCAAACACTTTATATGTCATTATTTAATCTACAAATAAAGTGCCGTTACCCTTGAAGAATAAATTGCCTTTGTTGCATGCAGTAAAATGAAAAGCTAGTAATACCGCAATAGAGAATGGATAGCAAACTGTTAACAGGTTCATAGTTACTAGGTATCTTTGCCAAAAGGACTGCAGCATCCACCCCTTTACAACACAATACAGCATCAGCAATGCATTTACCTACTGGGAGTAGAACCCACAGCCTTCAGCATCTAAAGCAAGTACACTATCTGTTGTGCTATTAATGTAAGCAGACTAAACACAATCAGCACTAAACTTTTGCTCCCCTGCAGCTCTCAGCTCCTTGTAAAATCTACTCGACACTCAGCTGTATCTCTGAACTTTGCAGCACAAGAAATCTGGAAAAAGCCGAAATTTATTGGGGGGGGAGGCCAAACAACAGGGACACATTTTAAACATTGCTTGTATAATGTTTGAAAGTTGCTAGAATAAAATGCTGCATTACCACCATACATTTCACTGCCGTCTTGAACCCAGGGGACCCGTGCAAAAGTCATAGCAACATACCACTACGCCAAATCAGCTGTTTTGTGAAAGAGGAAGACTGAAACTTTACCATTTAGTGAATTCAGTTCTCACCATAGCACAGCTGTCAACCTCTTAGCACAAAAGACCTGAACAAAGCCAATAATGGGTGACTACAACCACCAAACATTCAGTGAATTCAGTTCTCACCATAGCTCTCAACCTCTTAGCAAATAACACCCGGACAAAGCCAGTAATGAGAGAATATAGCCCCAAACATTTTCAGTGAAATCAGTTCTTACCATAGCTCTCAACATTAGCCAAAAACCTGGATGAAGCCAATAAATACCTGGATGAAGCCAATAAATACCTGAACAAAGTCAATACTGGGTGAATACAGCCCCCAAACATATTCAGTGAATTCAATTCTTTCCATAACTCTCAACCCTAGCACAAAACCTGGATGAAGCCAATAATGGGGGGAATACAGTCCCAAACACAGGGATACTTTTCAAATATCCATCTTGTACACTTAGAAAATTGCTAGAATAAAAGCTTGCTTTTGTTACCATACACTTTCTGAAGAAAAGAAGTCCAATATTGAAATGTGTCCATTTACATTTATTAACCAGGAAAGTCTGACTTTGAAAAAAAAAGCTAATTTTTTTTAGCAGAGGCCCAGGGAGAAACACTCCAGACAGCCAAGAATAAAACCAAATAATAACACTTAGCTGTCAGGCAACAAGGACACAAATGCAGAAACCACAGATTTTACGAAGAACAGAAAAGGTATGAGGGAAAATCCTGCAATATTTTTACAAATGGTGGTGGGTAGGGAATTCAGGCTCTTGCCACTTGGGCCCAAGGTACAGGGTTCAAGCCTTATTCTCTACCCACCACCATGTACACCTGGGGCATTACACACACACACACACACACACACGCACACTACCTGAATGGGTCCCATCTTCCGTTTCTGAATAATCTGTCTGAAGTTCCTGCTTTCACATAGCGATGATGTCAGCATGCCTACCTGTGATCTTCTTAAAGAAGAACGCACAAAACAAAAACTTTGTTTGAAATGCTGTAGTCAGCCGATTGCCGATTCCAGGGGGGGTGCAAGTGCACCCCCTTGCACCTGCCTGCGGGCGCCCTTGTATATATATATATATATATATATGATTTATATGTTTCAATATCTTTTCTGCAAACTTGATCTGAGGTAATTGAGAGAGAGGGATTCTGGGTAGAGGTGAAGCTCAAGAGTTTTTGGCTGATGCAAGCTGTAGTACCGGCCGAGTCGGTTCTGATATCGGAACTGAACCCATCTGTCAAGGATGAATGAAGATAGACAACACACATGGAACATTATGATGAGTACATAATTTCTTTTTGTATCAACTTTCTAAGTTTGTAAGAGCAATATTTAAAAATTGTCCCTATTTTTGGGCCTTTGTCTTACTTTTATTTATCGCTTGGTCCAGTTTCTTACTCTGAAAGGCTGAGAGGTGTTTCTCTGCCTCTATGAATTTGGTGTTTGCCCAGTTCTTGGCTCATTTCCACAAGGCTCACAAACACATGGCTTGTACTCAGTGCAATCATAGCACAGGTAAGCACTTCACATTGATTTTTTTGTATTTTTGTAAGATATGTAAGAGTATTGCTGCTGTATTTTAAATTTATTTATTTTACTTTGCTGTCATTTATGCCTGTAAAGGACCATGCTTTTGACTGACCTCGCTGCTGGTTTCTCTGTATTATAATAATTTTAAAAGTGTGTGTTTCTAACTAGTTTTCGTGTTTGC
The DNA here is from genome assembly GCF_019279795.1 of Protopterus annectens. Classification (NCBI taxonomy): domain Eukaryota; kingdom Metazoa; phylum Chordata; order Ceratodontiformes; family Protopteridae; genus Protopterus; species Protopterus annectens. The sequence continues at coordinate 384,483,259 of NC_056746.1, forward strand.
ATTCACTTTGAGCTAACTGTAGTGTGGCCTTACATTAAGAAGGCCTGACACTGCTTTTCCAGTGACAGTAGAAGGTGGCCTGGTTTGTCTGAGCTGGGGATCAGACAGGAAGACTTTAAGTGAGACTGCTTGATGGGTGAAAGGGATATTGATTTTACTTATTTATTTATTGGCATTTCTTTAACATAATATTCCAAATGAGCAGTAACCATTTTCACCCATGGCCAAGCTCAGGAGGAAAGCGCTCAGATAAACCAATAAACAAAAAAGAGCACTTGACAGCCATTTCCACAGTATAAAAATATAGATGTTTAATCCAAGGCCACAGTAAAATCCAGCTGGGTATTAGGTCACAGTAAAATATTAACTCTGACACACAACCAGTATGTTTTTGTTCACACACTTCATCAGATACAGCCATTTTGTTCATTTAATTCATTAAATACTCAGTTCAAACTAGCTGGACCAATAAAATGCTAAAAACAATTAAATACAATTAATTAAAAAATTGAGGATGAGAAATTAAAAGTACATTACATAAATAATAAGTATTTAAGTATTTATTGTGATGGTCCATACCTAGACAGGTTTCATTATATGAATTTTATTTATGGTGACACCTACAAAAGTTTCTTTGAGCATTTTAAGTATAATTTATGGTATTTACTTACTTATTTATGTAATGTACCTTTAAATTCTCATCCTCAAATGTTATAGTATTATGAGTATAATGGGCATCCTGCATTGTTAGGTTTAGTTATGGAAAGCAATAATTTATCAGTGGGGGGTAGAGGTCGTTTAGTAGTGTAAGATTGAATGATGGAGTGAACGGCTGTGCAGTAGTTTGAAGGTTGTAACTAATTGTGAGTAAAATAGAGAATCATTTAGTTTGGGCCAGTTAAGTTGTTTTAGAGGCAGTGATGTGATCTATACTGGTAGTTGATCGTGAATATGGCTACTTTATGTAGCATTGTTCTAGTTTGGTTGATAGAAAGGATATGAGATTGGTTGTGATAGGCATTTAATAGGGTGGGGAATAAAAAATAAGTGGCTATGCTTTGTCTAGCAGTGTCAGTAAGATAGTGTTTTATTTTATGGAGGTATCTTAGCTTTTGATGTATATTCTTTATGGCTTGATGAAAGTGGAAAATTTCAGCTGGTCATCTATAATCATACCTTGTAGAATAATGTAGGATAACAGTTCTATATTGGTCTTTTTAGATGACACTATATTAATATAGTTGTTTGGGAAAAGAGAAAGTTGGGGGTGAACAGTAGTAGTTTAGGGTTTTTTTATTCTGGAGGAGTTGTGAGCTGTCAAGCCAAGCTTCTATGGAGAAGAAGGATTTCTGTATGAGTGGTTAGTGTCCTAGCAGTACATATTAGAGTAGAGTCATCCGTGTATTGTACTATAATGTTCTCTTTGGCTGCTGCGTTTTGGTCATGTGTCTCTGATGGATATAAGAAGGAAAGAGAAGAAATCATCTTGCCACTTCACTGCTTGGGACATATTAGTGAGGTAACTGAGAAATCAGTTAAGTTAGGTGAGTGATAGCCCATAGGAAGAGAGTTTATTTAGGAGAATTTGATGATTGACTATGTCGAATGCCTAGGATAGATCAAGAAATACTCCTGTGGTTAGAAGACTTGAATTTATATTGTGATTTATTTTATCTGTGAACCTTAGAAAGGCAGTGGTAGTACTGTGACTGGGTTTGAAGCTGTGGTGTGAGGCAGAGAGGTGGTTCTGAGAAGTAATTTATGTAGTAAGTTAAGAGCAAATACATCTTTCCAAGGTTTTGGATATGGGTGAGAGAATTCTGATAGATCTTAGTTTGTGAGCTCATTGATAAGACGCCTTTATGGAGAGGTATTATCTGATTTTTTTCTGTAAGGTTGGGCCATATTTTTCTTGGAAAGAGCAGTTTATTAGAATCGAAGCATGATATGCCAGGCTATCTGCAGAGAGTTTGAGGTATTCAGATGGAAGTTGGTCAGGAGCAGTGGTTGTTGTCCTAAGGAAGTAAAGATATTTTTTACTGTAAATATTGGCACTAGTCAGTTCTCACTGCCTCTATAAATTTGATGTTTGTACAGTTCTTGGCTGATTTCCACAGAGCTCACCAACACTTTATCCAGTGCAGTCTTAGCACAGAAAAGTACTTTTAATTGCCTTTTTGCATTTTTATAAGACATTTAAGAGTATTGCTGCTGTACTTGAAATTATTTATTGTATGTTTCTGCTCTTTATCACTGTAAAGGGCCCTGCTTTTCACTGACTCTGCCATTTTTTCTACATTGTAGTCAATTTAAGTGTGTGCTTCTAGCTAGTATGTTTGATTGTTCTATTTAAATTCACTTTGGTGTAACTGTAGTGTCGTTTTACATTAAGAAGGCCTGAAACTGACTTTTTACTGGGATTAGTAGGTGGCCTAGTCTGTCAGAGCTGGGAATCACACAGGAGGGCAGTAAGTGAGACTGCTTGATTGATCAGAGGGCTAAGCTGGGAATCACACAGGAGGGCTTTAAGTGAGACTGCTTGATTGGTCAGAGGGCTATTTGCTTTGTTTAGTCAGTTTTCTCTTCATCTGTTAATTTGCAGACTTTTACATGATGCTGCATATTGTGCAGTACCATTTAGTAGATATGCAGGCACACATAATTGAAATCTTCCTTACAAAACTACTCCTGAAATTTCCACAGTACTGAGTTGCACAAAGAAGAACTAGTTTGTACACTAAAGGAACACCACAGGTTTGGTCTTGGATAGTCCTAATTTTGGTTTTGATTCTTATAGCAACTACGCTAGAAAGCTGTAAACCCCTCTTCCTCCATCCCCTTGTAGAACAAAAAATAAGGATTCATAGTCATGGATACTATGATGTGGGGCATTGTCAGCTATGCCAGGAGAAGTAGGGCAGTGGATGTGTAACATATGCCAGCACAGCTAGTTGGAATTTTGAAAAACATTATATGTCACTTGTATATCAAACTGATTTGTACATATGCTTGTATTGAAAATGTATTTGTAAAGTTGGTTGTGTTAAAAGTGTATCAGCAGTGTATCCTTTTGGACAGAAAAGAAATATACATGGATATCAGACTAAACTGTATTGTAACTGATTAAATGTATACATTTTAACAGAGGATACTTTAAGAGAAGAGGTTAACCTCAAACTTTGAAAATAGTTTGAAATTAAATTACCTGGCTTAGGCCATAAAGATTGTATATTTCAGTTCTCAATGCAGCCAGAGACAAAATGTCTGTAGTAGGAAGCTTCCTGCATTGTCTTTGGGGTGAACTAATTGCTACTCTGGAAGGGTGAAATTGGAAATTGTTTTATGACTTCCAGGAGCTGTAGCAGATCCTAGCAAGGCTCTCTGTATGTGTATTATTGACACATATGTGCTAAATACTGACAGCTTCTAGCCAAGGGGGGTGGCATGGGAACCAGAAGTCAGATGACCAGATGTATGTGATGTCATTCTTTAAGCCATCACTAAAAATTATATATCAATACTAGGTGTTATTATCAAAAAGCAGCACAGCAAAAGCAAATAACTCTCTGAAAACAGGATAAAAAATAAATTGCAGTATCTATAAGTACACCAACACTTTTTATTGACAAAACCATGACTTCAGTTAACGCTTTTGTCTCCCTTCACTCTCAAAGACTTCTTCAGACTAAAATTCATTGTTCATTGTTGTTGTGTCTTTCGGCTTTTCCCAGTTGGGGGTCGCCACAGCGGAACTCCGGTCCGCTAATGATTGGCAGCAGATTTTTATGTGCTGAGTTGCCAGCCCTGATGCACAACCTTCAACGAAGGTACTCCCATTCATGCATGTCTCCACACAGAAGACGCTCTAGCTGAGAATCAAACAGGACAACATCTTACTGTATTGTTCATTACATACATTAAATGCCCATTCTTGGGATACATCACCCAACAACATCCAATCTAAAGTAAGAAACCTAGTCACTTGATAAATACGTTATATATAAGATAAATAAACATCTAAAATAAATCAGTGTTTTAACCCTTTTCTTTTTAAATACATAAATTCCTCTCTATTATTAAGGCCAGGAAAAAAATGCAATAATAATTCTTTAGATCAGTCATGAAAATATAGTAAGGTTAGTTAAGTATTGTTTTTCTGTAACTGTGTGAACCTGTCCATCTGTGTTATTTTTAATATTATAAATATACACCAACTGCAGAAATGTTTCACTGCTGAAATATCATACTACGGATTCAAATAAGGTCGAAAACAGTAAAGCAGCATTTTATTTGACAATAACAGAATAAAGCTTTCGGGTAACACCCTTCATCAGTATATTGAAACTATCTTATTCACAATATAAATAAGCATTTTTCTAAGAACACACGACACAACCAACCAATAAAAAAATAATTCATATCAATTAATTAACATTAATAAAACTTTAAAGGCATATCATTAAATAAAACATTTCATCAACATTTTATTGCATTTTCTACTGACATACTTCATGTTTGTGTAAGACATTCATTTATATTCCTTTTGTTTAGCTACTTATATGGGTTTTAAACTAACTATATTATTTAGACCTGGATATTTGTCTGCTTTTAACATAGTTATCCATCTATATTCAGCTATATCTAAATTATTAACGATATCCCCACCTCTCATGTTACATATAATACCTGCAATACTTTAAACTTAAATTTGTGTGTTGATCCCTTTTCCTTAAGGTGCTTGGCTAATGCATTGGTCATCACCATCCTTCTAATTTCTGATTTGTGTTCAATTATACGGTCTTTCAAATGCCTAGAGCACTTACCTACATAAAATCCTACACATACCGTGCAGGTAGCCAGGTAAAAAAATTCCTCAAGAACTTAAACAAATAACTCAGGGGACTAATACAGTCCATCAAATCCAAATCTGGGGCAAAATTTGTCTCCTAGGACAAGGACAAAAAGTCACAAAGCTTTTTTTTTTAGCTGTGCCCTTAACCTCAGAAGTAATACATGATACTGTACCAAAATTGTAAAAGGTGCCACCTATATGGAGCCAAAAGGTATAGCAAACCTTCTGGCTGACAAACTTAGCTCCAACTTTAACCCACCCCATGCCACTCTGGAAAAACCCACATCCATAAGTCACCCAGCTATCACTAGAGAGCAGGTGCTCAAGGTGCTTTCTTGAGCTAAGAACACTGCATTGAGGGTCTTGATAATATCCCAGGATGAGCCCTTAATAACATGAAACACAAACTATCAGGATCACTAGATGTGCTATTTAATGACAGTCTCCTGACAGGCTTTGTGTCAAAGGAATGGAGGACTGCATTGGTTTTCTCTTTGTACAAGGGTGGGCTACCCATGGACCCAAAGAAGTATTGACCCATAAACTTGACTAGTCTGATATGCAAAGCTATGGAGAGAATAATCATGGAAATCCTAAATGACAAGATAGGTAACCTAACATCATTGAACCCAAATCAGTTCAGGTTTGTCAGAGGCAGAAAAAAAACAGAACAAAAACGGTTTGTAGGTAAAAGCCAAGGTGCATAAAATGTCCAAATAAACGAAAAGAAAAGAGCACCAAGCTAATACACAGTAGACGTTTATTCACAAAAAGAACAAGTGGTAAGCGCTTTCACAACTAATGTTGCTTCATCAGACAACACTAGATAACAACCCCATTCTTAAATAAGCACATGTAGAACCAATTAATGAAATTGACCAATAAAATAAACGTCAATTAAGTTCATGACTCTTACTGCCTAGACAATATACAAAGCATAATCAACATGAAACTAAGAATAGAGAAAGAAAATAAAAACACTAAGATAAAAAAAATATAAACATTAAATACTATCTAAACTAAGTAATAACAGTTGAAGAACCTACTAAAACATATCATATGGTGAAGCACGCAAAATAGACAGCCATTCTACTCGTTGTGGAACCTTCCCATGTAGGAATTGTAATGCATGTCATTTTATTTTTAGTAAGAACAAATATGTACATCCTACTAGGCATTTTTCACTATACTCTAATCAGTATTCAGATTGTAGAACCACAGATGTTGTCTACTTCTGTTTTTGTCAACAATGTCCTGCTTTTTATGTAGGAAAAACCAACAGAATGCTCAAAGATCGTATCTTAGAGCATGTGAGAGATATTAACAATAATGAACAAACTAATGCATTAACAAATCACGTTATGTCTAATGATTGTTCTCACTCCTTTAGGTTTTTTGTTTTGCAATATATTTATAGGAATCCTAGAGGAGGTGATTTAGAAAATTTCACCGAGGGCCAAGAACAGAAATGGATATTGAAGCTTAATGCTGAAAAGTATCCTGGCCTTAATGGTACTACATCTCTGATTCCTTTTTTAAAGGCTAGACGACTTAAGCACTTTAAATTGTGAAATAATTTTTAGCTTGATATGTTTTAGTAGGTTCTTCAACTGTTATTACTTAGTTTAGATAGTATTTAATGTTTATATTTTTTTTATCTTAGTGATTTTATTTTCTTTCTCTATTCTTAGTTTCATGTTGATTATGCTTTGTATATTGTCTAGGCAGTAAGAGTCATGAACTTAATTGACGTTTATTCTATTGGTCAATTTCATTAATTGGTTCTACATGTGCTTATTTAAGAATGGTGTTGTTATCTAGTGTCGTCTGATGAAGCAACGTTAGTTGTGAAAGCGCTTACTACTTGTTCTTTTTGTGAATAAACGTCTACTGTGTGTTAGCTTGGTGCTTTTTTCTTTTCGTTTATTTGTCAGAGGCAGGTCTTGTCTACTCAGCCTGGTGGAGTTCTTCGAGGACGTCACCAAAGCACTAGATAACAGCACAATGGTGCATGCTGCCTACCCTTGACCTGGCCAAAGCATTTGACGCGATATCACACTTGGCATTGTATAAAAGCTCATTACACTAGGTATAAACTCCTACATCACCAGCTGGAAAGTCAGCTGGCTTACAGACAGAACCCAAGTAGTTAGAATAGGGGAGTCTTCCGCCACAAAAAAGGCCAGATATTAGTGGCATGCCTCAGGATTCTTTCATACATGCCGTCACATGCAGTGAACTACCTTGTGTATGTCTTACGTTCATCACATAAAGGTAAGTTTAGTCACTCTTCTTTCAGGTATGCCTGTACAACCTGAGATGATGACAGAATCCTGGATACCCGTACAATCACTTGAGAGGGTGGAATACCTTTTGAGACTATAATAGCTGTGCTAACACAAGACATAGAATGGTGTTTTGACAGTCTCTTACCTGACCTTTGCATACACCTTGTATCTTTCACATCATCTGTACTAAATAATGCAAACATGGACTCTCTAATTGGAGTCCCTATCTAGAAACATTTTCAGTTAAGCACTAACAGCTATAAATTCCTTTTGAGGCATGTATTATTTCTTCATAAACAAAGCTATCATCCGATGTTTAAAAATAAAATTTCAATGGAAAAGCAAAATATGATTGTTCTTACTGCTTTCAACAGAAATGTTGCATTATTATAGAATAATGTCCTTATTGTAATTTCCAGACATCTATTTTTTGTAATATTTTTCCAGTGAATCTCTTACCAGTGTGGAAAATACAAAATAAAATTTATATTACCTCACTGAGAACAACAGAACAATGAGTTCATGATTTTACTGGAAGAACTCCCCTCCCATCACTTCTTTCTGTTCTGTATTATATGAGCTTTTGTCAATGGGCCTGTAAAAACAACAAAAGCAGAGGGAAAATCAAATATACATTCCTTCACTGGAAAAACTAATAGCGTTCTTGTTTTGTATGCTAATTTCCAGTAGTGTGAGGCATATAACATGCAAGCAGAAAACCTGTCAAACCCTTCAGTAATAAAAAATATAAAACATATTTTTCCACTGGGAAGAATAGTAAATGTATATTGCTCATACAAACTAATTGCCCACCAATAATTTCTAGTGATCTGGGAGTTACATTAACTTTCATCACTCTTTCTCTTAAGTAACTATATCAACGGGCAAAATAAAATAAAATATATATTCCCGTCTGTGGATCACAACAAAAGTGTTGAATTTGGCATGGTCTTTATTCATTTCACAGGCTGCCTTTCTAGTAACCTCTTTTAGTCTGTGATGTGTTCAAATTAAAAAAAAAATGGTCTTCCAGCCTGGTTCCAAGTCACAGGGGGATGAAGACCTGACTGCAGTTCAGGAAACGAGGGTTTGATTCGTGGCCCCAGCACAGAAGGCACAAGGTACAGAGAGGAGTTAAGGGGTTTGGCCTGCTCACTTCTGTCAGGGTGAGGGGGTCGTGCATGCTCATAGAACACAAAGTAATGGTAAGATTTCCCTGGTGGAGACTAGGAAAACCACATCTTGTGATTTGAGGCTGTTGAATGGGGTTGCTTGCTGTTAATGTCCTTTAGGGAAATGAGGGAATCCGCAGCACAGAGCATGGGGACAGTTAGGAATAATTTAAATCCCATAAAATTCTAAATGATACTTTCTAGGAAGTTTACATTACATCTGTGTAGTATTACATGTACAAGTTATCAAAACAAAAATAAAATGTTTGTCACAATGCAACATTAAGACTGTAGGGAAAGTCAGATTGTATGAGACTAAGATGACAGTACTAATGGACACCTAAAATGGAGTAAAAATGATGGGCTGAGAGGGGGAGAGAAAGAGAAAGAGAATGTGGGATGACAAAAGAGGGACAGAGAGAGAGAGAGAGAGATAAGAGAGAGTGAGAGAGAGAGAGAGAAACATAGGCACAGGCAAGAAGATATAAGATATTGATGTAAGAAGAAATGTTTCAGCAATAAATCATTTTGCTATATAACGAGCAGACACAACATTTAGGGAGAAAAGGGAAGCTAAAGAAAATTCAAAATACATCTAAGACAGGCAAACTAATGAAGAAATAAATGCAGCAACAAATTAAAGATTATGTGCATTAGCCATTTCCCAAAGTAAACAGCTACATCTGAAAATACTGCAAACTAGATATGCTATAAAATAGTCTTTATCCAAAGTCCCCCTCAAGTCTTTAATGTGAAATAACAAAATAACTTTTAAGTTAGAGAGATGCTAAAACTAAGGTATAGGGTGTTACTTGGACAAAGTCCCCTGTATGGTAACTGCAAAAACCTAAATTATCAAATAGTATTATATCCATTTTATTATAACAAATTCCAAGTTAGGCTTGTTTTGTGCAGTTTGTGTGTGTGTGTGTCTGTGTGTGTGTGTGTTGTGTGTGTTGTGTCTGTGTGTGTTTATGTATTTATGCGTCAGGCTTCTTTTTGTGTGTGTGTGTGTGTGTGTGTGTGTGTGTGTGTGTGTGTGTGTGTGTGTGCATGTGCGTGTATATGTGTTTGAAAGGTAAATGTAAAATCTGACAATTTATTTATTCATTTACTTCTGCTGGCAAGGTAGGTTCCACTAGGTATGGTATATTGTCAGATCCCTTATGAAACCTTGATTGGCAATATGCCTAGGCACAAAATTACTGTACACAAATGCCCAAAATACCAAAGGGTGAAAAGTCAAGGTGAGCTATTTACAGCAGCAAGACCCTGTGCACTTCCAATGCTGAGGGAAACTCCCCATAGCTCCTGGCACCCTTGAACCTATATATACACCAACGGCACAGTCAACCAAACATGAAGAAGACATAAATATGCCAAAACAAAGGAATCACTGCTGGCATACAGGCTAAGGAACAGCATGTAAGTAATGGAAGCATGTAAGCATGGAACAGTAAGTAAGCTTCCTTACTTACTAAATTACTGCCAGCAGTAATTTACTATGAAAAACAATCACTGACATGCTGTTCTGTAGTGTCTTGTGATTTGGGCAGTTGATTCTCAGGGACTTTAATCTCAGCCACCTCTAGATATATCATACATGCATACTGACTAGGGGAAAATTAGACATGACACTAGGGAAACTTATTTTAAATGCTATGAGATCTTTTACATCCAGTAACTTACAAATATGACACCTCAGTTTAACATTTAAAAACAATTTATTAATTTGTTTACCAACTTATTAAATAAGTCATCATGGAATATTTTAGACTTGTCCAAGACCGCTACCAGGACTCTTTCCTGGAGCAGTCAACAAACTCCACAAAGTTAGTCATCATAAATCAGGATTGAACTTTGGAGTCAATAGGCAGTGATTTTAACACTTCCAAAGGGTGTCATCTCAAGTGTGCATTGCCTTCTATAGTATACTACAGCATTAGTATAGGAAAATAAATAAAAGATCTTGCTGAGGGAATCGAACATACAGCATTCTGATTTTACCAAGTATGGCATCTTTTAAGTCGATGACAACAGGAAGGTTTTGTCTTTTTTGTTGTAAAATCCACTGTTTTAAGTATGCTTACATGTTATTTTTTCAGATTATTCTAAATATTTTTTATGATGTCTGATCCTACTAGGCCATATAAGCCAGTACTGATTTTGACATTCAACAATTACAGTCATAGTTTACCATTTCAGTGTTTACTAATATAGCTTCAAAAAGAGAATCCAGCTATTTTAGAAAAAAATTCAGAGTATTGTTAGAGGAATATCAAAGTGCCGGCAATGCCTTGACTACTATGGCTGAGAGTCTTTTTGATATGCCTATGTACAAGCATCCACTGAATTTAATTTCCATGTTTTCTTATTTAGGACCTAGCTGTCCAAAGTGAAATGTTTGTTTCTGGAAAACCTCTTGCTTATGTTTCTGTCTCTCTTTAACTCAGTTTAAATTAATTAAAATTAGGTGAATGCAAAATACTTTCTCACTTTAGAACTGCTGACATTTTCAGTGCTGTGTTTCATAAAATGTCATGAAATATGAGGCCATTACTATACAATTGCCACAGGCATGATCAACATAAATCTTGAATGTTTATCTACTCTATATATTACTGCTGTATGAATGTATATTTACTGTTGAACGATGCAAGTTAATTGTGGAGCTTTTCTCCCTGGGCCTCCACTGAAAATGGGCTCCAAACTGCCCAGTGGACTTTCCCGGTAAACAAATTGCAAATAAATAAATAAATACATCTCTAATTTCAAAAGTCTGGAGGAAGGAGCTGCATTCATGATGCAATCTGGAGGCCCAAAGTAGGATGTAAACAGCTGTTATACTATAATTCCAGCTGTGAACAATGTATGGTCTCATGCAGAGATTGATTCCAAATAGACAAGCTGAACTGATTCAAAGGTGAAAACATGGCTTGTTTTAAAGTGACCTCAATAGAAAGTTTTGCAAACAACTTCTGCTGCTGCAGTTTGTGGCATGTATAACAGGAAACCTGCCTTAAAGGAGAACAACATGCATTATTGCAAGCATACACTTGGACTATCTATACAGACAGATAGACAGATAGACAGAGAGACAGATAGATAGTTTGGTGCCTGGATACCTTTCCCTTGTAATTGCCTTTTTTTTTGCTTTTCTGCAGACATTCCTTTATAATGCAAGGCAATGGTGTAGCCACGCCTACTCTAAATATGACATGGCATTCACTTGTTTTAGAACAATTTATTTATTTTGTGTAACAAGATACATTAGAATTTAAATTAAAATGAAAAAGCTTACATGTTTCCATAGTTTTATTTTTTATGAAATTATACAAGGTTCTTCTTTTGGAATATTTAGCTTAATAAATGGGCTATTTTGTTTTTTACTTTTTTTTTTATTGTTTATAATTTCAGAATAGATCTCTTTGTACTAAAGAGATTGCCAGTCAAAAAAAAGAGAGAAAGAAAGAAAGAAAGAAAGAAAGAAAGAAAGAAAGAAAGAAAGAAAAATAACTGCATTGATTGAGACAGGGCCTATACTTACAGGATTGAGTGCTATATTCTAGAAGTCGGTGTATAATTACAAAACTCCTGGCGGCTCCTGGTTATATCCCTATTGCTAGGCATAGAAAAGCTAGCCTCTTTTTTCCTTTCAATATTTGCATACGTTTTCTCTAGAATGAAGAATTATTTGAACCGTTTATGGAACTAGGAGTATGAAAGAGTTATAACATTACATCTTTTGTCTTCATGTATCTGTAAAGGCTACCTAAACTGAAAAAGAACACTTGCTTTCTTAGCTGAATTGAAGTCCGTTCCCTAGCAGTACTGTTACAAGTGGTGTTGCAGGGTGGCCATAAGATCAGTGTACTGTCATTTGTTTTAATTTTTGTTTTGGTGCTTGATTTGGCTCCTTCAAAGTTGACCATTAACTGCTTGCAGTGCCTCTCTGTGACTGCTGTGTCTACTCCGCCCTTCCGTTCTTCCCTATACTTTGTCCAAACACATTCAAGGCTAGCAAGGAGATTGAGGCATCCTAGGCTAGCATCATACTGTGGACAATGGCATATTTTTCCCCATTTCTCCCACCCTGTCCAATAAAGCCCTAAGAGTGCAATATGCAATGGGCATCAGCGCCAAACTGCACCTCACTTCCGCAAGGAGCTGACATAAGCACTTTGCCCAGCTTAACCTCAGGCAGCACCATACAGTGGATTTTCTGGTCTCCCCTAGGGGACTCACTCCAAACCAGTGTGCTCTAAATATGTGCACCCCCCACCCCCCAGGATGGGCACACCTATCCTTATTACCTGTGCTTTCAGGCACCCAAACCACTATTCAAACTTAAATTGCCTGTACTGTACTCAGGGCTTTATCCATTTATGCCACCAGAGCAGGTTTTTGCATTAAGTTTGACTTAATATGATGATATGAGGAATATCAAAAAAAAAAAAAAAAAAAAAATATATATATATATATATATATATATATATATATATAATGCAGATCTGTGTGTGCGTGTATGTGTGTGTGTTCTGTATATTGCCAAAAAAGATAGGAAATCTGTCTCAGCCATAAATAGAATAGACTACTATAAACCATCTGATGGCAAACTCACAGTTCATACATCATATATTTATATATGTTTTCACAAATTTTTCCATTAAGGCATTTTGTTGGCAGTTTGCATTCATTTCCAGTGTATTGGCCTTGGCTATGTAACTCCCACCCAACACACACACACACACACACACACACATTGCAGATACCCTTGATTCCCTGTTTTCAGACTTAGTAATGCTCTGTGGTGCACGGTCCTTGTTACTAACCGGAATTTCCCAGAGTTCTGTCTTGAATAGTAGGCATTGTAGTTAACTGCACTGCCTACATCTCCAGCACTGACATTTACATGCTTCAGACACCCCCCTGTCTGCATTAATTATACTATCAATCTGTCAGAATGCACTTCTAATATATATGGGAGGCTTGCCATAACTTTGGAATGTCGCTTATTAATCTGATATCTCCTTTTTATAGTAATTGGATAGGCATGCTAATAGCACACATGAGGAATTAAAAGAATAAGCAAGGGAAGCAACATAAGGGTACCTACAAGTATTACATATAGCTCAGAGAGGCAAAGTGGGATTCAAAAGTACTGAATAAACAGCATACACACAATTTAAAAACAGTCCCAAGGATAGCATTCAGCAGGGTGAAATAAAGAAATATTTTCATAACTGCTGCATAGTATTTATGAAACTACAGATTAGAATCAGACAGTTGTTAAGTTTACACAAAGGAGGCAAACACTCTGAGCACTTAGGAAGCATGGAAAGAGTTGTGATTATGCTGTTGCTAAAATATTAATACTGTACTTTAAAGATAATTCCTTCAAACAGTATAGCTGATTTCTGTGCTTATTAGCCACAAGTTTCCGCCATTTATTCATTAAAACGAAATAGTCGTTGCAGCTGAACAGCGAGCTGCTCCTCTTCCCCAAATGCTCGCACTACTACTTGTATTTACACAGTAAAATTACAAAGTTGTACCAGTGGCAAAACTTTTTTAAAAAGCAACAACTTTAGTAATGTTATGAACAACCATTGAATACAGGCTAGTGACTCCAGTGAGGTAAGGTGCTCCACTGAATATCTTCCACTTATGCTCCTACAGATGTACAGGGAGTGCATTTTAAAATGTACCTTTAAAATCTGGTTTTCTTTGCTTGTTTGATATTGTTTGAGTATGTTTTCTTTTTTCATTGGAACGCCAGGAGTTACATGGGTCTGTGCATCACAGACTGGTATTCAAAGGATTGGTGTCAATAAAAGGCATTAATGATGCACAAATACCACTGTGTATTGAAAGAAACCTAAAGATCTGAAGCACAGTCATGTTACAAATATAGCTGGTAGCTGGGCTAAATGCAGAACCAGAGGATACCAAAGACAACTTCCTGGCTGAAACATATCACTGGAATGTCACTGAGGATTATACAACAAAAGGTTGAAGTTAACAGCAGGGATTAAACAGTCATGGTTCTTGGTATAAATTAGACCTTTTTGAATGGCTACATATATACTTAAATTAACCACACATATACTATCATAGATACTTATCAAATTAACTAAAGAACCCTTACTCACAAGAAGAAGGGTAGTTTTAAGTACCTTTTTTAATATTCTGTAAAGAAAGTACAACTGTATGCAATTTTATAACTGCATCATCCTCTGACTTCTCTGACCACTGCAAAGTCATGCTGTCTCTTTGATCTTCCCAATACTTACATGTTTTATGATGACATCATGATATAAAAATAGCGTGATTGTGCTGTACAGAGATGTATAAGATCACTATTAATAATGTTTTATAATGAAATAAGAGATCATTCAGATATTTGGGAAGAAAAAAGATATATTTACTTAATTTTTTTTGCTTATTTGCTTACAGCTTGTTAGTGGGAAATCCCAGCTGGTGGCATTGCATATCCAAACAATCTTTTCTCGGTTTGTGATTTACTGTGGAGCTGATTGGTAAGAGAAGTTTTATTTGAATTTATATTGTATTTGTTATCACTGTTTTTCACTGTTTGTAGGTAGGAAGGGACTGCTTGTTAACAAGATTTACTTTGATTCATATTTTGTTGTTTTACCTCTAATTTCACTGTTGGATGTTAAAAAGGGATAGGTTTTAGACAGGCAAGCTTTAGCCACCCCAAGGGGCCCAGACAGCTATAAATTTACACATACTGCAGAGAGCAAAATCCTAAGCATATCTGAACAATCCATCTTGGCTTGTGATTTATTTGTCTTTATTGTCAAAAAGAAATGCTACTGCGAGCGATAGTGAGCGATATAAAGGAATTACAACTTTTGTCTGCCTTGTAGAACTTGTATGGTCAGATCAACTTACTCTACTTTATCTGTATATTGCTGGTGTGATTGTTTTGTCATAGAAGTTGATTTAAGTTCTCTTTGAATTCTCGGGTTACTGATTTTGATCTTTTCTTTTGTAATATTGCATTCATTTGAAGCTGAATATGGATTCCTTTTGTATGCAATTAACCATTTGCTAATGCACAAATATCTTGTACAGTGTAATAAATGGTATGCATATTTAAAGGTAACAGCTGATAACACTGGTGATCTGTGTTCCTTGTGTCAAAAGCTGGATGATTTGCTTACCACTGTTTGAAGTAAATCTAGACTTGATGATGATTGCACTTGTGCAATTGGCATGGCTTGGAGAACTGTTGTATCATATATTAATGACTGGACTGGCGAACTGAATAATATTAGGCAAAAACAAAGAACAGATTAAGTAATGATGCATCTATCTTCTGCAAAGATCATTCAAGCCCTGTGAAACAAGTTGATGCCGCTGACAACTCCGGAATTCTGGATGCAAGTATTCATTAATCTGAGGATTCAGTTTGTTTAGAAGGAAATAAAAAAAGAAAGAAAGGAAGACGTTCACAACAAATAACAAGGAAGAAAAAGAAACTGACTAATGACTGTAAAGGAAAGAGAATATGTAGTAAAAAGGATTCTGCTTTGTTATGTAACACACAGGTTACAGGAAATGATGATATTTTTCTATCAGAAAACCTTCAGTCTACAGAAAAAGGCATAATCTTTCCAATGGTGAGGGTAGAAAAAAGAAGCAAGGGGCAGGTGAAAAGGAAGAAATCAAAACTGAATGTGGAAGGATTGAAGAACATTACTGTAAGAAAAAATAGGAGAAAGACCAATGCTGACTACATGACTCAAGCTGTGGATTTGCATCACCAGCTGGATGACAATTTAATACACAATGAAAACAGTGGGATTAATAAGACTAATGGTGATGAAGATCCATCCTTCATAGCAATTGATAGAGCAGATATTACTGTATTAGAAGATGAAGATTCTTCAGAGCTGGCCAGCAAATATATTGTAATTAGAGATTCAATTATTAGAGGAATTGATACGTATATTTGCAGAGAAGATAATGAACATTGAATAGTGTTATGCTTGCCAGGAGGAAAAATAGATGATGTGAGACAAGACTTGGAATGCCTTAATGTAAGGAAGTAGATCCGTTTTTATTCATGTTGGTACAAATGCTGTCACCCGCAAGGATTCTCTGACTGTTAGTAGGGAACTGACAGTCCTCTTAAATAGTATTGCTTGTACTAGTGTTAGGATGTATTTTTCACAAATCACCTATAGAAAGGATAGACAGGTCACAGTGAATAAAAAGATATTTGGGTAAATACCTACATGGAAAAAATGTCCTGTTTTAAAAAATGGAAATGTGTAGAGCATCCAAGCCTTGTTTTGGGCACAAATGTGTTCAGACAGGATGGTGTGCATTTGTCTAGATCAGGGAAGAGAATTTTTGCAGGAGATATTTTGCAATACTGAAATAAACAATCTGGACAAACAGATTAAGCATAGTGTGAGACAAGATCAAGAAAAAATTGAAGAAAATGTATATAAAGATACTGAGCATAATAGGAAACCTTTTTATGGATACATTTCATGTGGAAGGAGTAAAGATACACAAATTGATAAACTGTGTGCAGATTCTAAAATGTATTCTCAAACACAACAGATTATAGATATAATATGCGTATCATATACAAAACAGTTTGGCTCCATAAAAGGGGTGGTAAGTTGTCCTAGTGACATCCAGGTAACCCCAGATACTGGAATCAAATTAGATTATATTGAAAAAGAACTGCACAAACTGGATATAAACAAAGCACAGGGAGGAGACAGAATTAGTAACAATAACGTGAGAACAGTTCAGTGAGAACTCACGGTACCATTATATCTATTATTCACTAGGTCATATAAATATGAGGAGATTCTTCAAAATTGGAGACATTCTCTTATTAAATCTGTTTTTAAGGGGAAAGGGGAGTAGGACAAACCCATAGTCATGCAGACCCTTAAGTCTACTTTCATGTTGTGGAAAAATAATGGAAAAGGTAATATTGGATAAGTTATTGTTAGAACTGGATAGCATGCATATGTTGAAAGCAGATCTATTACCACCTGTAACATGATATTCTATAACTATATAATGACAGCAGCTATGAATGAAAAATTGTGCTGTGAATTAATTTATATAGATTTAACTTCAGCATTTGACAGGGTCATCATACACATAACATTGATCAATAAATTAGTACAACTAGGTACTAATGTACACTTGATAAGATGGATAGCTGCATAGCTTACAAACAGGACATGGCAAGTATCATACAGCAACTCGACAGACAAAATCCTTGGTTACAGACAGGGTGTTCCATAGGGCTCTGTCCTAGGCCCTTACTTGTTTAGATTGTATCTTTCAGACCTAACTTTTTCATCTGAGGCGTTCTACAGTCTATATGCAGATGACCTGAAATTGGGTAAACTGATACAGATAAGGCATGTCTGCAAAATAATTTGACTAAATTGACCATTTGGGCACAGGAGAATAATATGCTGATAAATACATAAAAAACTAAGCTTATAAGATTTGGTAGGCATACATTGAAAGGTGAATATTTAATACAGCACACAGTGATTGAAACTGTAACTATGAGTTTTTCTAATCATATCAATCAATTGGTTAATGATAGTTATAGAACTATAGGTTGTATAAAAAAAACGTATAAAGTCTAGGGAATCAAAAATAATGAAGTCATTGTTTGCTAGTTACATTTGACCCAAACTTGAGTATGGAATAACAATATGGAAACCCTATAAGAAAACAAGCATGAATAAACTGGAAAGAGTACAATGGAAATATAAAAAGGGCATCCATAGATGTGGAAATTTAAATTATTATGAAAGACTAAAATATCTGAACTTGTACAGTGTCTCTTACAGATATCTAAAAGGAGATCTTATTCAGGTATATGGGGCATTTAGTAACAACTACCTCTGGGAATGTTTGGGGTTAACAAAAAGTACTAGAGAATCATCAGACAACCTATGTTGGAGATTCTACAGGAATAGGAAGTGTACTAATAGGTTCTCTGACAGAGCAGCTGATGCATGGAACAGACTACCAAATTACATTAAAGCAAGTACTAGTTTAAATATTTTTAAGAACAGCCTGGATACTTATTATGGGAACAAGTGTTTTGGTATATTGGCAAGCTAGAAGGGCACTAATGCCCGTGCTTGAAATATTTGCATGTATGTAAGTATGTACTGTCTCTTTATAGGGAGGTCTGGGAAGAAAAGCCCTAGCAAAAAGCACATGGTATTCTAGTACCATAGTAGAATACTAGACCTATGAACTTAAAGGGCCTTGTTAAACTTAGCCATGCTAAATAATAATATTAGATATGTATTGGTCCCTTAGATTTTATGTAGGATATAAATGACTTATAGATGGGTGGTCGAGCATTTAAATGCCCCTCGCTATAATAGAGACATTGTTGCCAAACCAGGGTATATTTACAGTTCCTCATCTACTGATTCAAGTTTTGCTTGAATAACTCCAGGGAAGAATTCTGGTTTGCATGGATGGGAAGCTTGTTCCAGAAGGGGCAGCCCCTGAGACACATCCTTGTCCCCCCAGTATGTCTTATTTATGTTACAGATGAGGTTTGGGTTCCTGGATTGGGTGCTTCTGTTGCTATTTGTTTTGTGGATGGACAAAAGCACCATTAATGCTAGGTCAGAGGATGATCTGTAGGCCAGGCATAGGTCACCTTTCAGCAGCCTGTTGGAGATTGAGAATAAGGACAAGGCTCTGCATATAACTTGTTTTTTTATCCTGTATATTCCTTTTGTGAGGAACCTCTGTGGATGCTCCAGTTGTTGCATATGCCTGGTTAGATACATACCAAAGGGGGCATTGTACTCAATGACTGGTCTTATGACTGCAGAGTGCAACTGAACAATATCATCAATGGACCTAGATGCCATACCCTTGCTTATAATTTGTGCAACACAGAATGATTTCCTCACTATATTAGACACATTATGGTCAATGTAGAACACAGATCACAGACTGTATGCCATGTCAGGACTAGCCAATCAATTGTGTAAAGCTGGTTCTGAGTGATTTGTTCACATTGAATAATGTTGCCAAAATGGGTATTTGCCAGTGATAGGTGGGTTGACAACCCAGCATACTCTGACCTGCTCAAGGGACCCATGCTAATGGTAGTAGAGGTCTATATGCCCTTATTGGCCAGTGTGTGTGCCTACCATAAAGCCCAGCAGTCCTGGGTCAATAAACTACTGGCCAGCTAATGTCTAGTTACTCAGCTTGGGTTACCTAGGATAGCTCTGAGCAAAAGCTGGATGTAACCCCAATTAACATGTCAAACATGAACTAAGGATTGCTACATTCAATATAAGTTTACTGACATCCTCTGTATCTAGGAGACAAGATGGAAGGGAAGTGCAGCAAAGCTTCCTGGCTTGGAATTCAGTGCCTATTACTTAGGAGGAGGAGGACAGACTAGAAATGGTGTGGGAATTGTTATGAGGGACAGGCTCCAGAAAACAGTAAAGAATGTCATCAGAATGAGTGACAGACTCATGGCAATCAGGCTCTAGTGTAAGTATATGGCATTATTTAGAATCTCAGCCTATGCCTTGCAGCAAAGTTGTGTGAGGGAGAGAGAGAGAGACAGAGAGGAAAAGACTGCATTCAGGCAGTAGTTGCAGGACCTACTAGATAAAACAGAACAATATGACTTGTTACTAATGAGAGACATGAATGCAAATATTGGTTCAGACAAAACAGGATATGAGGACTGCCTGGATCTGTGTGGGTAGGACAACAGGAATAAAGAATGACAGGCCAGTTGTAGACTTCTGTCTGTCAAATGGCTTGATGGTGGCCAACACATGGTTCAGTATGACAGAGACTGTCACAAGATCACGTACAAGAGTGGCCAGCATGCAACTCAGGTAGACTTCCTCCTAGTAAAGAAAAGAAACTGGGGAAGAATTAGTGACTGCAAAGTCATCCCAAGTAAAACAGTTGATCCACAGCATACATCACTGGCTGGCAAAACCGGCTGCAAGCAGTGGTCAGAGAAGGCTCTAAGGTCACCTGAAACTAAGTTGAAGACCTTGAAGTTGACAAAAGAAAGCACAAGAGCTCAAGGAAATACTCAGGCCTCTTGCACCTTGTGAGGAAGAGGAAGTAAGTGGAAATGAAGAAGAAGAATGCCAGCACCTCAAAACAGCATGTATGAGGACTATAGAACAGATACACAATTGTTTCACGTTGAATCCAACTACTATCTTTATTTGACAGCTTTTTATTCTTTTGTATCATAGTTAAAGTTTTTTTTTACAATGCCTATGTTCATTGCCTTTATACAAAGCCTATGTTTATTGTTCATTTTATTTTTTAAAAATATACTCTGTATAAAAAAAATATTTTTTGTGGAGCTTTTCTCCCCGAGCCTCCACTTTGAAAATGGGTTTCTGACCCAGTGGACTTTCCTGGTCAAAAAAATTCAATAAATAAATAAACATGTGGCTGAGCCAGGTATGAAAATCAGGTACATAAGGAAAGCTGGTGGTGGAATGCAGAAGTCCAGGAAGTCATCGAAAGAAAGGAGAAGTATGAGAAAAAGTGGGAGATAGAAAAGATGGACCAGGCTAGGCAGGAATAGTAGTTGAATAATAAATAAGCTAACAGAGCCGTTGTAATAGCAAAGAACAAGGTGTCACAAGCACTCCACCACTTTCTGGAAAGTGACTCAGTGAATGACACAAAAAAGTTCTATCAGGTTGCAAGATAATGTACATAGTCTTCAGAGACTCTTCATTAGGAATGCCAGCAACAACCTGCTCAACAGTCCACAGGGCATGAAAGGCAGATAGAAAGAGTACCTCTGGCAGCTTCTGAATGAATCAGAAGCTGTACTGCCCAAGTCACAACCCACAAGTTAAAGCTACATTGTCTAAGGCCAAGAATACAGCTTCCATGGTACCTCATAATATCCCTGGCTGTGTTCTACATGAACTACAAAGCGTACGGGCACCGCATCTGTGTGCCCTGTTCAGTCACAGCCTCACCTCAGGCTTTCTCCCTACTGAATGGTGCACTGCTACAGTCATCCCTCTCCATAAAGGGGGGAGTGACTACAGACCCTGGGAATTATCACCCTATTAGCCTGACGAGTCTGATATGTAAAGCTGTGGAGAGCATCATCATGGACCTGATTAACAACGTTTTAGGAAATCTCCAAACTCTAGACCTACTCAATTTGGCTTTGTGAAAGGAAGATCATGCTTGCTCAACCTGGTTGACTTCTTTGAGTCAGTCACCAGGGCTGTGGATGAAGGTAAGGCAGTGCATACAGCTTACCTCGATCTGGCCAAGGCCTTTGATACCATTCCTCACTTAGGAATCACTGATAAACTCACCAGACTAGGCATCAACCCCTATATCAGTAGGTGGGTTGCAAACTGGCTCACAGACAGAACACACAGTGTGAAAGTAGCAAACTCCAAGTCAGACTGCTGACCAGTCATGAGTGGAATCCCACAGGGATCGGTCCTGGGTCCTCTCCTGTTCACCATCTACTTCTCAGAAGTGCAGGCCAACATAAAGGGACTCTGGCCGACCAAGTTCGCAGATGACTAGAAGCTGGGAGCCATTATTAACTCCCCAAGTGATGCAGACATCCTACAGAAAGGGCTCACTGAGATCAATGACTGGTGTCAAAACCATGGCCTTAAGCTTAATGACAAAAAATGCGTTATTATCCCATTTGGTAAAAGCTCAGTTCCCACTAATTACCACATTGATGGGAGCCCACTGAACACTGAAGGCATTATAAGAGATGTAGGGATGCAGGTTGACAGCAACCTCTCCTTTGACCATCACATTGCCACAGTGGTCAGAAAGTCCTTCTATGTGGCACATGTCATTACCAAGGGTTTTGCATCCAGGAAGAAAGAGGTTGTCTCTCTCTACTCTTCCCACATTAGACCAATCATTGAGTATAATGCCCCATTTGGCATGTACCTCAGTAGACACCTGCAACAGCTGGAGAGCCCACAGAAGTACCTCACGAAGAAGATTCTAGGCCTTAAACACTTGTGCTACATGGACAGACTCAAAAGACTCCAGCTGTTCTCTGTCTCATATCGCCTACTAAGAGGCGATCTCTGCTTGACTTACAAAGCCATGTCTGACCCAGCTCTGTTAGAAATGCTACAATTAAAGAAATCCCAATCCCTCATCATTACACGCTCCAGAGACCTCAACCTCATTAACACAATCAACAGAACATGCTGGAGGGACAGTTTCCTTACCCAGAGACTGCCCATGCTCTGGAATAGACTTCCCATACATATCAAGCAGAGCACCGCACTGTCCCTCTTCAAGAGAAATCTTGATGAGTGGATGGGTAATAGAAATTTCACCCTGGGGATCACTCCAGTGGCTCTACTTGATAGAGACACTGGGAACTAACATCAGGTAGCACGATACCAGGGCACTTCTATGGGCTAGGCTTGTAAAGGCTCCAGGGCCATTAGCCTATTACACACCTATGAACCTATGAACTATAAAAGAAGAAGAGGAGCCCACCCTAGAAGAAGAAAGAACAGTTAACCTCAGCTGCTCAGAGTTAAACAGAGCTGCTCAGAGTTTGGTGACTTTAGCCAGAGATCTGGAGTGCATCTGAACAGAAATCCAAAGCATCCAGTGCAAACAGCTGAAAAATAAGTATATTTAAAGCCTGCACTGCACTTTGCTAACTGTATTTATTTGAATTGCTGCTGCATTTTTGCTGATTGCGTCTGCATTTTTTCTGCACTTTGAAATTCTGTACTACTGCCTTATACAGCATAGGCTAGATTTATACTTGATGAATCTAGACTGTTTGGTATCACTTTGCTGTAAACCAGCCATCTTATATTAAAAGGGCTTCCCTGCACCATTGTGGCAGAAGTGTGTAGCTCAGGTTCCATCTGAGTTAGGGACTGCTGGAGATAGGCTCAGTTTGGGGATTTCCCTTTGGTAGTTTGTTTTAAAACTGTTGAATTTCACCTGTATTTAAGCTTCACATTTGTTCGTAGCTGTGCATAGCACAACAGGGGTTATCCCTGCCCTGTATTGATGCATACACCTGGAAACAAAATTTCCCTAGATGTCTGTCAGTAGAACCCTCCCAAGTCCACTGTAGCTCTGCAAGCAACTCAACTGCATGCTGAGGAGCATTGCTACAGCTCTTCACCCTAAACCGTCAACAGAATAAGCCCCTCTGTTATTCCTACATCATAAACTGATCTAACTTACCCACTCCCCAGCAGTACTACTGTATAAACCTGCCATTATGGATGGTCACTTTCCCACCATTGCTCTGGCCAACCTGATTGACTTGGGCATCCTGAGGCAATGTAGTAATTGCCTCATGTATACTGACAATAACATGGTCGTGAAACAAACAAATACTGTATGTGAGAGATGTATTTACACTATCAATTTGGAAACAATCCTCTCATGTATCAAAAGGCAAGACATCAAACAGGTTGCCAGCTCATGCACTTCACCTTTCACACAAGTTCAGGACATAACACATAAACCCACATATATGGAGGTGTGCACACGAGAAGCCTACCAAAAGATCGGAGATCTCCAAAGCACAAATTATCTGCACATACCTCAACATGTATAGAAACCACTGCACATAACAACATACATATTAGTGTCTCAACAAATAAGCCCTTAAGGCAAAACACCTCAAAACCTAATGTCTTGGTCACAGAAGACTCCATAGTGAGACACAAAGATGTCCTCTCACCAGGCTGGACAAGGGGAAGATCACTGTCAGCTGTCTATTGGGTGCCAGGATCTGTCAGATCATGCATGCTCTCAGGTCACTCAACAACAAGTACTGTTATGACTCTGCCATAGTCCATGTTGGGGTGAATGACTCGAGATGCACCTCCCTGGACTATCTGTAGAGAGACATGACTGAACTCTCAGATTATGTGTCCCAGGCAGGTATGACCCTAGCCCTAAGCAGCATTCTACCTTTACCCAGGATGATGCCACAATATAAATAAAAAAATGATTGGTTTCAACAATTGACTTAGTTTCTGGTGTTATTCCAGGTGGATCCGGTATTTGTCAGCCTGGGAAGACATAGTCGACAGGCCACTCTGCTTTGCCAGAGATGGTCTGCACCTGTCTCCCCTAAGCTTTTGGATACTGGCTAAGGTGCTTGCCTCCCCCATAGTGCCTTTTTAGGCAATGTCAAAATGACAACATTTCTGACATAGCAAAATCCACTCAAGACAAACTCTAGCTTCTGCTGCTTAATGCTAGGAGTCTAAATATGAAACTGCACTCCCTGGAAGAACTCTTCACCTTAGAAGATGCTGATGTCTATGCAGTCACGGAAACATGGTTCAAGGCTGCAGTGACACCCCAGCTATGCAAGGTTACAATGCCTTCTACACGTTCAGACCTCAGAATAGGTGTGAAAGAACCAAAGGTGGAGATGTATCCATCTTCATTAATGCTAAGTACACCTCCAGCTTAATTAAACAGTATGACTCTCTTGAACTACTCCATGCCCAATTAACTACAGTCAAAACACCCTACCACATCATTGCTAGCTATAGGTTCTTCTCCATGAACCAAGAGAAATGCAATACCTACCTGGACACCTTAGTCATAGGAGATTTCAATTATCCCTCAACATGCTCGCCCAAAGGATCCTGGACTTTGTCAATCCAAGTGCTCTGGAACAGATATTCTTCACCCCCACAAGGGGCTCTAATGTCCTTGGCATAGTACTCACCAACATTGGTGGCCACTGCACTGTTTGATGCCCTCCCTGGTAAGGCTGGACCATAAATCAGTCTCATTTGAAGTAATATTGGACCGCACACCGCCAAAGGAGCAAAAAACTAAGGAACTTCTACAAAGCAAGCTACAGCCTACTAAGTGATGGTATAAAAAGTTTTATAGCCATTGCAATCACAGGCAATAATGACTCTTATGCAGAGATGTACACAAATGCCCTGTATAATCATCTTAGGTATAGACAAGTGGCTGTACCTGACAGGATTAATACCAGGCACTCCTGAAAAAACAAGCCACCTTGGCGGACATCTAGTATAAACAGATTGTTAAACAAAATGAAGAAACTGATGTCCAAGAACAAGATGCAACTGCCTCTGAGGAGGAATTCCTTCCACAGATTGAACAAGCAAATCAAAAGTCTTGTAAAGTCCTTTAAAGCTAATTATGAAACTAAAATAGTATCCCTAGCCAAGGACGATCATAAGGCATTCTTTAACTACATTTGAAATCTAAAAGGGAGTGCCCAGCTATGTAATAAATTGTAAGTAGATGGTACCATTCACACTACAGCAGAGGAAATTGCCAATCTGCTAGCTGACAAATTTGACGCAAACTTCACCCCCCTATCCCAACCAGCCATACAACAAAGCATACCTGAAACCAGTTCTCTACCTAATATCATTAAATCATATCTGTGCTCTCCAAGGCCAAAAACACGTCCTCAATGGGACTAGATAACATCCCAGGTTGCATATCAAGCAGTCTAAAACAGAACCTAGTTTTCCCACCTGCTGTTTTCTTTAACCATAGCCTGAGAAAGTACAGTTGTATACACTTAACATAAATGTAGATGTTCAAGTGTATTCACTGTTGCAGTCATCACACTTGGGTTATCTGCCTGCAGGTAGCCCTCAGTCAGCCCGAATACCAGAGTCTTGGGATTTCTGCATCAGTTGCTGTCACCTCTTCCATGACGTCAGGTCATCAGGAGTATAAAACATGCAACCAACGCCATGACATCAGTTTTTCTTTCCCCAGATGTCAGGAGCCCCCAAAATAGGAAGCTATTACTTGGTGTGGAATACCTCCAGTAAAAAGTAAATACCCCTGCCATAAAATTTGGCCATAAAGAGGATAGATAGAAAGGATATATAAAACCAAGGGGATGCAGGGAGGGAAACCAGGACTGCAACAGTGAATACACTCAAACATTTACATTTATGGTAAGTGTACAAAACTGTACTATGTTCTTTTTGTCTCACTGTTGCAGTCATCCCACTTGGGTTGATTCCCAAAGCTGAGGAAGGGTGGAGGCAGTCAAGAGGTGTTAGGGCTGGCTAGTAGGCCTTGTAAGACTGCTGTAGCAAATACAGCTCTGGGTTTAGAAAAAATGGGTAAATGGTAATGCTTGATGAAGGTGTGTGCAGAACTCAGCTTACAGCTTTCAGGATGTCCCTGGTAGGGACTCCCCTGAGAAATGCTGTAGAGGTTGAAGTAGCTCTAGTGGAATGAGTTCTGATCCCCAGAGGGGTAGGTTTTCCATGGTGCTTGTAGCAAAAATGGATGCAGTGTGCTATCCATTTGGAAATGGTTTGCTTTGAAATGGTCTTGCCCTCTGCTCCTGTAGCAAAGCTGACTTGCAGTTGGTCAGATTTTCTGAAAGGCTTAGTCCTGTCAAGGTAGAACCTGAGGTGTCTGTGCACATCCAAGGAGTGCAGGATCCTTTCCCCTTTATTCTGAGGATTAGGGAAAAAGGTTAGAAAATTGATGGATTGGTTTGGAGCCACACTGGATACCACCTTGGGCAAAAAGGAAGGGTTAGTCCTGAGGGAAACCCTGTCAGCATGGAAAATAATGAAAGTCTCCACCGCCATTAGTGCCTGTAACTCAGACACTCTTCTTGCTGAAGTAATAGCTAGAAGTAAGGCTGTTTTCCAAGAGAGGAATTTTAACTCTGCTGAAGCAGCAGGTTCAAAGGGGGAAAGTGTGAGCTTCTCCAGTACAAAGTTAAGGTCCTATGTTGGGGTGGGAGCTCTCCAAGGGGGCCTTAAATTGTTAGCTCCTCTCAGGAACTGTTTGATGAGAGGGTGATAAGAGAGAGGAGGCTCAGTATTATAATGACCTGAGATGGCAGAGGCATGAATCTTAATGGATGAGAAGGATAGGCTTCTGTGGAGCAGCTCTGCTAGGTAATCAAGAATTTGAGGTAAGTTGTGCACAGCTGTGTCCTTTCCTTGAGACTGACTCCAAGAACAATATCTTTTTTACTTTTCAGCATAGGATTTCCTAGTACTAGGCTTTCTGGCCTCAAGGATGACATCCAACACCTGTTTGCTGAGGGATACTGGTGGTGCATTTAGGGAATAAGCCAGGCTGCAAGGTTTAGGGTTTGCAGCTGTGGATGCAGAATCTGCCCCTCCTGCTGAGACAGCAGGGAAGGTGTGTGCTGTAGGTGGCTCTGCTGTCAGACTGCTTAGGGGTGGGTACCAGTGATGGCGTGGCCAGTCTGGTGCAATAAGGATTGCCCTTAGAATGTTCTGTTTGATCTTGAGTAGTACTCTTGAGAGGAAGGGCAGAGGAGGAAAGGCATAAATTGAGAGGTTTTTCCATGTAAAGGATAGGGCATCCACCTTCCAGGCTCTGCTGTGAGGGTCTTGGTGCAAAATGTTCTCAAGTGGTGCTTTTGGGGGGAGGCAAAAAGGTCCACCTCCGGTGTTCCCCACCTCTGGGTTAGACGTTTGAATGAGTTGGGGTCCAGCTTCCACTTGTGAGGGTCCAGTAGATTTCCGCTTATGTCGTCTGCCAGTGAATTTTGGTTGCCTGACAGGAATTGAGTTTGTAGGTGCACTTGGATATTCAAGGCTGTGTTTCACAGAGCCATGGCCAACCTGCAGAGTGGATAAGAATGAGTTCCTCCCTGCTTGTTTATGTACCACATGGCTGTGGTGTTGTCTGTCTTTATCAGGAGCTGTCTTGGAAGGATAAGGTATTTGAAGACTGTCAGAGCATTCTGTACAGCTAGCATCTCTTTTTGATTGATATGCAGGGGAATTTGTTCTGGGCTTTATTTGCCTTGAATGCATTTGACTGCCATGTGAGCCCCCCCCCCCCCCCATGCATAGTCTGATGCACCTGTTGTCAGGGTTTGGGCAGCAAGGGGTTGAGTGAAAGGAAGTCCCTTGTTGTGGTTGCATGCTTGTGCCCACCAAAGGAACTCTGCCCTTAGACAAGGTATGATAGGAATCACTGTTTCCAGGTCCTGAGAATGTTGACAGCAGAGATTTTTTAAGTACCACTGAAGTTTCCTCATATGCAGTCTTGCATATGAAATTAGTAGAATGCATGAGGCCATGACCCCTAGGGCTTGCAGTATTTTCCTTTCAGATAGCTGGGTTATTTTTGGCCATTAGTTTGAAATAGTTTGTCAAATGGACCTGCTTTTCTGGAGTGAGGAATGCCATCTGGAAAGTTGTGTTCAAGTTTGCTCCCAGGAATACAATTTGTTGGCTGGGCACCAGTTGTGATTTATTTTCATTGATGGTGTATCCCAGTGAAGTTAGAAGTCCTTTTACAAATGCCAGGTGCTGAAGTAGCAATCCCTGACTGTCTGCCTGAATCAGGCAATTGTCCAAGTATGGGTAGATTTGAATATTTATTTGCCTGCAGTATGCAATGGCTGGAGCCAGGCATTTTGTGAATACTCTGGGCACAGTAGATAAGCCAAAGGGAAGTGCAGAGAACTGCCTGCCCTGAAACATAGATATTTCCTGCAAGACTCCCTTATGGGGATGTGCAGATAAGCTTCTTTTAAGTCTAGGGTGACTAACCAGGCATCCTTGGCTAGCATAGGAAGAAGCTGTTGCAGTGTAAGCATTTTGAATTTTGGGACCGCCAGAAAAGTGTTGAGAATAGATAGATCCAGGATAGGGTACCAAGAGCCCTCTTTTCTGGGCACCAGGAACAGTCTGGAGTAGAAACCCTGTCCCCTTTGTTCTATTGGAACAGGTTGAAGAGTCCTGATATGGAGAAGGGAAAGTGCTTACTTTTGAGCCTCTGCCCACTGGTTTGGAGGAAGGTCTGGCAACCTGCTTGGAGTTGGCAGTGAGTGGAGGTAGAATCTGTATCCCTGGGATACAATGTTTAGAACCCATCGGTCCTGAGTAATGGACATCCAGTTTTTTGCATGAAGGGCGTGTTTTCCTCCTAGGGGCGCAAGTACTTGGGCATGGCTGGGAAGAATAATTGGAAAGTCATTGTGAACTTTTTCCATATGGGGGTGGCTTACCACTCCCTGGTTCTGAGGTGGAAACACTCCATTGTTTAGATCTCTGCATACCCTGAGACTGTAGTCTTGGTGGTCTGTTTCCCCTGGGTTTGGACTGAGAAGGCCTGAGAGGGACTGTAGAAGACCAGTTTTTTGAAGGCCAATGCCTACTGAATTTATGGCTGCACCTATAAGAAATCTTTGACAGTTTGTATAGCTTTAGCTTTTTCCTCCATCTTTTTAAGAACTTCTTCTGCTTTTGTGCCAAACAAACGCTCCTGATTTAATGGAGCATCTAGGAATTTTGCTTTGACATTATCAGGCAAGACTTGTTCCTTTAGCCAAGCATGCCTTCTCAGTACAGACCCAGTGACAGCAGCCCTGCAAGATGCTTCTAAGGCATCAAACCCACACTGCAAAGTATGTTTACTAACTTGATTTGCAGAATGCATTAACTCCTGTAAATCTTTATTTTCTGCACAATCTGGAAGTAACACCATTTCTTGTTTAATTATAATATGTTGCTGGTGCTTCAACATGTGAAACTGGCAATTCAAAGCTCTGATGGCAAGAGTTGCAGAGGTATATACCTTCTTACCCCATCTGTCTAAAGCACTAGAATCCCTGTCTGAAGGGGTAGGGTTTTTGGCTGTAGTAGCCTTAATGCCTTTAGGTCCCTAGGAAATGGTATCTGGATCTGCAGTAGGATTCCTAAAGAGAAATTTGTGAGAGTCAGGTACTCTGTAATACCTGTCAGGTTTTCTAGGAGCTGGAGGTAAGGTGTCAGGAGTAAGACTGGACTCCAAGAAGACATCATCTACAATATCCAGGACAGGGGGTATAGCTAGAGGCTTGTGCTGAGGCAAATCTAAAAATTCCCTGAGTCTCTGTTTGGACTGAGGATAGTCCTGGCATTCCCAGCAGAAATGCTCTCTTAAGGTATGCAAGGTTTCACCAAAAGAAAAATCCTCTGGCGGGGAGGCAGAGGGAATGGATTCCTCTGCATCTGAGTCCTCATAGGTAGATAAGGGTATGTCCTGGTGATCAGAAGGGAAAGAGTCATCAGACTCCTGGTCTGTAGAATCAGAAGGATTTCAATTCTTTGTCTTTTGGCAGGGGAAGGTTGGCTTCCCCTAATTAGAGTAATAAGGTCTTCAGCCATTCTAGGCATTTGTTTTTGTGGCATGGGAGCTTGAGCATGCACTTTGGATGTCAATTTTCTAAGCGTAGTGCGAACTCTGGGCCTGAGAAACTCAGTAGTTTTAGTTGGAAATGAAGTTGTCGGTTTAATATGAATATCGGTAGGTCGGAATACACCCTCAGAAGCCCGTGCCTGCACAGCGGCTCTGGACCCATCCAAGGTAGAGACATCCGCAGGTTCCATAGTTGAAGAAGCATCTCACGGCATACCGGACTCCAAATGGGTCTCAGCAAAAGCCTGCGAATCTGTAGAAGCAGGCATCAGGAGTTGCAAAGGCTCCTCACTGAGTACCGGCGGACTGACGACTAGCTTAGTGGAAGTGTCATCTGCAGTTTTTGACCTATGCGGTCTATCTCTGTCTTTGTCTTTGAGCTTTTTTGGAAGATTGGTAGTCAGATGGCTTATCAAAGCCATTTCAGAATACGGAGAACGAGAGCGAAAGAATTTAGCTACAAAAATAGCCTGGCGACGAATGGTTTGGGGGTTAAACAAGACACAAAACCGACAGCTAGGGACGTCATGGTCTGGGCCTAAACAGGTGATGCAGTAAGAATGAAAATCCCTATTAGATATTTGCTTTCCACAGGCAAGACAATTGTTAATTTTTTCTGACATCAGTTAGAGCAAGAAAAAAGAATCCCCAATGGGGTACTTACCTTTAGAAGACTTCAGGTCTGAAACTCGAAAAAACGAAAATTTCAGGTAGCGGCCGACCAGCACTTGCAAACTGCTTCTGCTTTGGGCTCCTTCTCGGCAAGAAAGACTGATGTAATGGCATCAGCTCCATGTTTTATACCCCTGACGACTTGATGTCATGAAAGAGGTGACAGCAACCAATGCAGAAATCCCAAGACTCTGGTATTCGGGCCAACTGAGGGCTACCTGTAGGCAGATAACCCAAGTGTGATGACTGCAACAGTGAAACATGAAGAATATCTGGCTTTGTACCAGCAGAATGGAGAAGAGCAACAGTAATCCCCTTTTATAAGGGGGGCCATCAACTGACCCTGGGAACTATAGATGTCCTTACATTCACGGCTGCAGTATTCCTTAGAAATGGGATTCCCTGCCATAAAGTCCACTGTCTGGCCAGTTTACCAAAGTCTACCATTGCTTTAATGTATGCTGAATGTGACCTGCTCACTCCTTGCATAGGGTAGGGCATAAAGGTGATGTTTAGGAGTACCATCCTCAGAACTTCTTTGCTGCTAGTCCGAATGCTGTTTTAGCCGTCGGTCTGTTACCTCTGTCAGTTTTTTTTTTTTTTTTACCATTTTTCTGTTTGTTGGTCTCAGGATTGTCAGCTTCTTTCTGATCTTCCAGACTCTGAGAGTAAATCTTCTGCTCTTTCCTTGCTTCGGACTTCCTCTCAGGTAGTTCATCATTCTATCAAATGCAGTTATGATGCAGCAGATGCTTCTTCTAGGGTTGCTGCTTTTGGTTCAGTTCTAAGGCGATATTCTTGGCTTAGGCTTCAACCTTTGCCCGATGATATTAAGGCTAAGTTGATGGATGCTCCTCTGGATAATAATCTTTTGTTTGGTGAAGCAGCTGCTGGCTTATTTAAGTCTCTTCGGGACAAGGGGAAGGCATTACAGGAGCTTAAGCATGTCTTTGTTTCTCCTGTGCCTACATTTCAGTGAAACTACCCTTCTAAGCCAGCCTTTGTTTGTAGGCAATCTTGCCCTCCATCTAAAGGTAAAAAGGGTAGTAAACAGAATCCTCCTGCCAAGGGCACTCAGACTGCAGGGATTCTTAACCTTTGCCTTTCTCTTTCTGTTTGGCTCCGAATCACCCAGGATTCTTGGGTTCTGTCAATCATTCAGCAAGAGTACTTCATGGTCTGGATTTCCTGCCTTCCTTTTATGGGCATTTCTCAGCCTCCTTGGGAACAACTTCCTTTTTTCCCAGAGGTTCTTTGAGACCTCTTGTCTCATGGTACTATTCAAGAGGTGCCTGTGTCCCAAAGGGGAAAGGGTTTTATTCAAGAATGCTTCTAGTGCCCAGAAAAGAAGGTACTTGGAGACCTGTTCTAGACCTCTCCCATCTAAACACTTTTCTGAAGGTGCCTTCCTTTTGGATGTTGTCCCTTCAGTCCCTTTTTCCTCTCTTGCTCCCTCAGGCCTTTCTGGTGTCTCTGGACCTCAATGATGCTTATCTCCATATTCTGATCCATCCTCTTTTCAGGAGATTTTTGCATTTCTCTTTTGCTTCCCAGTATTTTCAGTTCTGTGCTTTGTCCTTTGGCCTTTCAACTGCCCCAAGGGTATTCACCAAATGTCTTGATCCTGTGATTGTCTTTTGCAGGCTTCAAGGGATCCAAATATTTCCTTGTTTGGACGACCTGCTGATTTAGGCATCTTCTCCAGAGGTTCTTTTGCAAAATCTTCATTTATCATTTCTCTTCTTCAGAGCCTGGGGGGTCACATAAACTTCAAAAAGTCTTCCCTGACTCCTTCTCAGGTTCATGTATTTCTGGGTTGCAGGATTCAAATGGTGCCAGTGGTGGCATCCCTGCCTCCTCCAAAGTCATTAACTCTAATTTCTTTCCTTCAAACTCTTCTTCCCTTGGCCTTCATTACATCCAGGGAGTTTCTGAGAGCTCTGGGGTTCATGGCTTCCACCATTCTGATGCTCCCTCTGGCCAAACTCCACATGAGGAAGTTCCAGTGGTTTCTAAAGTCTGTGTGACTTTAGCATGCACATCCTCCAGACTTTTCTGTTCCTCTTCTCCCTTGTCTCAAGAAAGAACTTCTGTGGTGGATTCAGCAGTTGTCTTTGAATCCAGGGCTCCCTTTTCAACCTCCTCTTCCCTCTCAGGATCTGTTCACAGATGCTTCAGATGTGGGATGGGGAACAATGTTTGGCTCCTTGAGGGTTCAGGGAGTGTGGTTGCCTCATCAGCAGAAGGAGCACATCAACATCAAAGAGATGAGAGCTCTTCAGGCCTTTCATCCTCTCTTCTGTCCAGGGCCTCTCAAGGTGTTCACAGACAATACCACAGTCATGTGGTATATCAACAAACAAGGGGGTACGAGATCTTACCGTCTTTGCCAGCTGGCACTTCTGGTATGGGATCTGGCTATCCAATATCAAGTGACTCTTCAGGCAGTTTATATTCCTTCAGATCAGAACATTGTGGCAGACAATCTGAGCAGGTCCTTCGCTCAATCCCACGAATGGATGCTTCACAGGGATGTGTTTCTGGACATTGTTCACAAGTGGGGTACTCCTTAAGTAGATCTATTTGCCTCCCCTCTGAACAGACAACTTCCTCTGTTTTGTGCCAGACTCCCAGGTCCTCTGGTATGGAAGGTGGACGCTCTCTCATTTTCTTGCAAGGGGATGTTTCTTTATGTATTCCCTCCCCTTCCTCTCATTCCAAGAGTCCTGCTCAAGATTCAACAGGATGCTCCTAAAATCTTGTTGGTGACTCCCTTTTGGCACAGACAGCACTGGTTCCCTCTACTTCTGCATCTAGTCAAGGGCAATCACCACAAGTTACCTCACAGGGTGGATCTCCTCACACAAGACAAGGGGCCTCTCATTCATCCTCAACTGTCCACGCTTCAACTGACACTGTGGATGATAGGGTTTTGATCCCTCATAGACACCTTTTTTCTGAGGATGTGCTGAAAGTCCTGCAGGACACCAGGAAACCTACTACTAGGAAATCCTACTTGTCTAAATGAAAGAGATTTTCTATTTGGTGTCTTTCTCGTGACCTGGACCCACTTTCTGTGGATGTTCCTTTGGTTCTCTCTTATTTGTGAGTTGCTCAATGCTGGCTTGGCCTATTCTTCTATTAAGGCCCACTTATCAGCTCTTCTAGATTTGAGGCTTAGCAATTTCTTAAAGGTGTCCTTAATATTAGACCTCCCAGGAAGCCTGTTCCTTCTCCCTGGGATCTTAATTTCGTTCTGGAAAAATTGACTCAAGCTTGTTTTGAGCCTGCTGTTTCAACTTCCTTGCAACATTGTTCTTGGAAGACAGTTCTTTTGTTAGCTCTTACTTATGCCACATGGGTGTCTGAGCTGCAAGCCCTTATGGCTTGTCCACCTTTTGGTATTTGATATTTCATGAGGACAGGGTGTCCTTGCATACTAATCCTTCTTTCATGCCCAAGGTGGTTAATGAGTTGTCCCTTAATCAGTCTATTAATTTGCCTACTTTTTCCCCCTCTTCTCAATCTGACAGTGAGAGGGTGCTGCATACCTTAGATGTGCATAGACAGCTCAGATTTTATTTGGATAAAACTAACACTATCAGAAAATCTGACCAGTTATTTGTTTCTTTTCATCCTAGGTCTTTAGGTTTGGCTGTTTCCAAGCAAATGATTTCCACTTAGATTTCAAAGACTATTTCCTTTTGTTATACTTTTCATGGTGAGAGCCTTCCTTCTTTTGTAAAGGATCATTCCACTAGAGCTGTGGCTTCTTCTGGTGCATTTATTCAAAAGCTTAGACACCAGTTCTATTCCTGAAGCTGCTACCTGGACTTCTATGCATACCTTTACCAAACATTATCAGCTGGATGGTATCTCCAGAGCTACAGCTGGTTTTGCTGCTGCCATTCTTCATGGCTACTTAGAGGCTCTGCTGCGTCCTCCTCCCAACTTTCTTCTTGAGCTTTGGCACTCTCCCATTTGTAAGGGATACTGCAGTGGTGAATGTAAGGACATAGTACAGTTGTGTAAAATCTTACCATAATGGTAGATGTCTTTATATTGGGTGAGTTAGGGGAGAAATGGCTCCTGTGGATACTTGTAGCAGTATGGAGAGAAAGGTGTATCCCAGATGACTGGAGAATAGGCACAGTATTGCCAGTGTACAGGAACAAAGGTGAGAACCACAACTCTGGGCAGTACAGAGGTATCAAACTCCTATTACACTACATGAATAGTCTGAGATGGAAACTGATAAATGAATATGCAAAGCAGCAGAAAACAAGACTTACAACTATTGAACATGCATAAAAAACCATTGAAACTAGGACAGGGCTCAGGACTTGGTTGTGTAATTCTTCTTTTACTAGGCTTAAGTGATGATTGCTGACACATTTCATAACTTGCATCTAGTTTAACAGAAAGCTGTCAAACTTTGGTGGATTTTCTTTTTCATGTGTATCTGTTAAGCTGCATACAGACTGCAAAATAAACAGATGAAAATTGTCACTAAGCCTCACTTATTTGGTGTAACCGTCAGCATTTTACAGTAACATTTTCTATTACATTTATTATCTAGGGAGCCCCGCCAAGCCAGAAGCCTTTTAATAGACGAAATGTGAGGTAAAGTACCCAAAAAGCAGAAAGAAAGTAAACTGAAGTAAACAAGCATAATACATCTGGGGTGACTTCAGACAGAGCACAGACATAAGATATAGCTAACCTAGTTATTTAGTATAATACAACAAACTCCAGGCAAGAGGTACTGTGCAACCAGCTGTTACACTGTCACCAAGAATGCGCTGCATGTAACAGCAGGCCAGATCTGATATTATCTCAGTGCACAGTAAGGCTGAAGTACTTAGCCATTATCTCTATATGCATATCATAACTGTGGATACAATACATGGGCCTCCTAGCCGAACTTTTTTTTTACTTTATTCATTTGTTAGCTATATAAGTCCAATGGACACAAGTACTCCTATTCTGGGGTGACCCAGGAAAACTATCTGGTTAAGTGACTTGATTAGAGTCACACAGTAGGAAAACAGAGGCAGAAGAAATCAAACCTTGAAGTAGCTTGTTAATAGCTCCATGCTTTAATCCTCTGCGCCAACTGCCATACTTCTCAGTTAACATATGTAAATAAATAAAGTAAAAAGTTAAATAACTGAATAGATTAACTTGAATTCATTTATTTATTTTGGATTTTCTTAACCATTTAGGCCTAGCAAGTGTCTGACAATTTTCAGGCCTGAGCTGGGGTGAAACAAGACCAAGACAGAAGATCTCTTTAGTCTTATTTGTTAATAAATGCTTTTGAATCTTTAATGACAGCTTAAATTACCATCACAAGAGAAAAGTAGGACTTTGATTTTGTTGTCCCTCCACCACCTTCGTAGAACAAATACATTTCCAGAACAGTATTGATCCATTTATATACCATGCTGCTTGGTATAAGTAAGCCATATCATGCTGTTGGATCCTTCCTGTGAAACTTTCAGTGAACCATTTATTTATTTATTAATGTATTAAGGTTTCGGTTAAAAACAACACATTGGTGCTTTCTTACACCTATTAAATGGTTTGTTGGAAGAGATCATACCTATGTAGATCTCAACCAGCAGAGGAGCACAGTGGGACTGAAGGATCAGGAATAGGAAACATTGTGTACAGTTTAATTCATATTCTATTAATCACTGTCTCATTATCAGTGGAATATGTGTATCTTTGGTTAAGGGACTTGCTTAGAGTCACATAGAAGACAAACGGAGGTTAAATTATACTGTATACAAGTACATGATTTCATATTATCTACGATCTTTAGAGAGAGTCACCTCAACAGTAAATCATATTACTTGCAATTATTTTAGATGTCTTTTCTCCTGGCCAGAGTTTTTATCAGTCGTGCCCATATCCTTCTGAAGTCCTTTGCAATTCTTGCAACAGCATTAATTGGAACATTGCATGATGCTCAAGACACTGATACATAAGAAGCACTTCTTGGAATTTTATTCTGTTCTTTCTCAGTGCTTTCACTACTTTAGTTCCTGCATCAAGACCTGAATAATGTTGCCTGTTTAGTGGCTTGCCCTTGTTAACATTTTTTTCTTCAAAGATCTACAAACAAAATGTTAATAAAACATTGTATTATAATTGTGGCAGGCATTTGTCCTTATTATTGCATGTAACTATCTTGCTTCATTAGTATATATTTAAACTCATTAAAAAGTGGACAGTAGTGAGTTTGATTAGAAACAGGAGATAAATTAAGATCTGGTGGTCCAAGTCAGTAAAAATGAATCAGCAAAGGAGGACACAAATAAGGTGACAAAATATAAAGCCTGTAGTTCCGTCTCTAAATATGAGGAGGGAACTCTTCAACTAGTCCAAAAAATCAAGGACATGAAGTCATTATCAGAAGTCACAAAATTCTCCTCTTGCAACTTTGGGGCTGTGAAAAGATAATACTTAAGCAGCACCTTTACTGGGACTTATGATTGTATTCTCTTTGATCATACAGTCCAGGGATAGTAGTGGAACCAAACATTTTCTTAGTACTTAACCAAACTAGGCTCACCATAATACATCTAATTCAGTTCTTGGTTTAATACATTCTTCCTTTGATTATAAAACCTTTGCAAAAGAATAATTTAACATAGTGCAAGAATCAGAGACATAGGTAGGGTGGGGGAAGAGGGTACCTACCTTGGGCACAACCAATTAAAAGACTCAACTGGCACTGTTCAGCAGTGTGCTGATTGGTCCCTGGAACTCAATTCTGTGACTGCTTTTATCTAGCAGGAGTATTGGTAGAACTTAGATATGCAAACATTTCAAAATACCTGCAAAGGTTCAGGAATGTAAAAAAAGGCACAAAGACATTTTCCAGTTTCACTCTCAGCATTCAGGCTCTCCTCCAGTAGACATTTTCTTTATGAACATCAATAAATTTTATGGGTTAATTTTTCAGTTGGTCTGTGCGAAATCCCTCTTCTTCTGATAAATATAAGAATATAATGAGATTCCTGGATGCAAAGAGGACAATGCCCTCAATTAATTATTCTTTTCCAGACATTTTAAAAGCACAGAAAGCAAAAACTCAGTGTCCAGATACACAGGCTTCTACCTTTACCTTCAACAATGATGATAAGATGTTTAATTCTGCTTTAGATAGACAGCATTTCTATAATTCTCGATTGACAAACCCTATTGCTGTTTATTTATCAGCATCTAAACAGAGCGAGAAAGCTGTTTTTTATTTGATAAGTGTAGGTTACTAGATAAATATGGTAAAACAGTATGCACTTCTAGTAGCTCAGCTGTTAGGACAATGGGACTTTTATTTAAGCTGTCTGTTTTCAGATTCCAGTTTTTAGAGTACAGCCATAAAATACAATCCCTTCCTAGTAATAATGTTACAGACAGCATAGAAAAAATTG
The DNA here is from genome assembly GCF_019279795.1 of Protopterus annectens. NCBI lineage: Eukaryota > Metazoa > Chordata > Ceratodontiformes > Protopteridae > Protopterus > Protopterus annectens. The sequence continues at coordinate 384,521,927 of NC_056746.1, forward strand.
TTAGATGTTTAACAAACACACTGCCTTGCTAGCATATGGGTAGTAGTGTCCTGCTACCCTATCTCTGGCAGCCCACCCAAGCTCATAGCTCTGCCCCCTTGCCTGTCTGTAGGTGTGAGGAACCAATCACCTAGAGAGCATAGGAACTGCCTTTCTGACTCACAGACAGGATCCTTTCAGTTTTCTAGTGCCACAGTAAGAGAAGGGTTTCTAAGAAGACCTCTCCTTACTCTATATTTTTCAGCTGCATAGCCCAGATAAGAAACCCTTATGCGTTTTAGTTCCTCTCTCTGTTTTTTTCTCTTAGTGCTTGAAAAGTGTATTCTGCTATTTTTTTCTGTTTAGAAATTTTGTACATCTTTCTGTTTTACTTTGGCTAGTTCAGTTAGGCCTATTCCTTTGAGTAAAAGCTTTATTTGGAAGTTTTGACAAGAAAACTTGCTGATATTCCCGTTTTTTTATTTGGGGTTATGATTATATGAGATAACTGAGCAACATTACAGCATTTTAAAGGATTTTTTTCCATTTAAATTGTGATTTGGGGACTATTTTGCGTGTTAAACATTTTGGACAGGAGTTTTTCACCAGTTTATTTTTTTATTTGTTGTGTAATACTGTTTTAGGCTGTATCCATTCATTTTGACTGAAACTAGCCTTTTTTCACAAAGTTGTGGGACATATTTTGTGTTTGGAACTGTGTTACTGAAACTGTCATTTTATTCAGTACAGTCTTTAGAATAGTAAACCCTATAGAAATAGACTTCAGATTGCTTTTGGCACCATTTTGTATGTTAAACATTTCTGACAGGAACTTTTCATCAGTGTATGATTTATTTTTTGTCTAGTACCATTTAAGACTGTATCCACTCATTTAGACTGAAAGTAGTATTTTTTAACAAAATCAGGGGACTTTTATTGATGTATTTTGTGCCTGGAACTGTGTTACTGAAACTACTGTTTATTTTATTCAGTGCAGGTTTCAGAATAGCATCTCTACAGAAATAAACTTCAGATTGCTATTAAGAGGGAGAATAGTGTGATTTGCCCATTTTTTTACTGGGCTGACCATGCAGCCAGTATTTGGTATTGATCTGGCTATTTTTTTGTCTCCTGACCTGAAGGACTCAGATACATCTCCCCCTCCCAGCCCCCACCATCTACCCCTAATACACCTATGAAACATATAAATAAATTAAGAAATATGTCTCAGCCTACAGCTTGTGAATCTGCAGCAGCCTTAAGCAGGATATCAGACCTCTCAACTTCTTTTGCCTCCAGGTACCCTGGTGTGGTGTTAGTACCACATCTGTGCATGACCTGAGGGTCAGACATGTCCTCTGGTGCTGTACAGGTACAGAAGAGCTAAACTCTTTAGGTGCATGTGATGTCAGTGATGCAGAATCTGTTGACAGTGCTGATGCTCCTCCCCCCAGGGATTCTCCTAGTGGTATAATGCACGCAGAAAAGAGACAGAAGACCAACTGCATTGCAGGGGAACAATCTCTGACTGTGTTTACACCTGAGTTTGTGGCTATGGCTATTTCCATTGTTCATGCAGTTGCTTATGGGGTACAAACCTGGTTATGAGTAACACCAGTGCTCACACCTACATTTAATCACTCAGGGATCCTGATTTTGGAAAGGATTCAGAATCTGACATTTCAGAAGTGTCAGAGTCAGAATGGTCAGCTTCCTTTTTGTGAAAAAAAACAGCTCCTGGAACCCAAACAGATGTTTTCATTTTCCCAAATGCTGGCTATATACATGGATGTATTCTATTGGGAGCAATCTTTGGCTGCTTTCATGGTCAGCAGGGTGCAGGATCTTTTGGAGGATGAGGCGCTGGACGTGGTGACATTCCCTTTCATTAATCCCAGCATTTGGAAATGTTTTTAAGAATTCTCTATTGAATGAGCCTTTGCCTAAAAAGTGTTTAAAAAATTTAGTGTGTCTGACCATGCCTGGTCTCTGAGCCTGCTTGTCTGTGGAGCTGGTAGCTGTGTCTCCAGCAATATCTTCCAACAAAAAGACTATGTCTTCATCTAACCCAGTCCCTTCATATAAGCTAGGTAAATGACTAGTATCTCAGGGTAAGAAGCTGGTGCAGTCCAACACAATAGCCTTTAAGGCATTTAACTTCAAGTGTTTTATGTGGAAGTTTGTCTTGAGGTGTATGTATAGTTAAGACAAGTTAACTGCATTACTACCTGATAATAAAAAAGTCTGTTTCAAAGATATTGTGACCAGTGTTTCTCAATTGTCTAAATATACTTTAAAGATTGCCTTGGAAGGGGCCAATACTGTTTCCAGGAATGCAGGGATGTCCATGGTGATAAGGAGGTATGCTTGGTTGCACAGTCAAAATGATTCTGATGAGTTAAAAAAGAGGTTCTGAACGGTTCACTCTATTCTGATTGTGTGTTTGGTACAGCAGCCAATCAGATCCTTAAACACTGGGATGACAGAGGTAGACTGATGCAAAGGGGTGTCAAAATGTTCCATATTTACAAGTTTCCCAACATCAAGCAGGATAATTTTCATCAGCTCAACAAACAAAAGTCACAGTTAATTAAAGAAGTATTGCAAAAGAGACCCCCCCCCCACAAGAAAATTCCTTCTCAGTGGGATCTCAACAAGATTCTGGAAACATTGACCTCATTACCTTGTGAACCTGCTGCTCAGTCTGATCTGAAGTTCTTAAAGTGGAAAGCTGTTTGCTTATTACTCTGACATCTGCAAAGCAGGTCTCTGAACTGCAAGCTGTCATGGTGAGACAACCTTACCTGATTTCCCAAGGGGATAGGGTTGCATTATGCACTAACTCCTCCTTCATACTGAAAATGGTCTGAGACTGCAACCCTAGTCAGTCTATTAAACTCCCTGTGTTCTTCCCAGAACCTAAGAATGAGGGAGAGAGGATACTTCATACACTGGATGTGCATCAGCGACAGAATGAAACAGTTCAGGAAGGTTGAAAGGCTTTTTATTTCTTACAGAAAGGCAAAGAAGGGTCAGTCTAGCTGTTTATGAATCACTGCATGTTGGTTGACCACTGGTATTGGTTTTGTGCTGCATCCAGCATGGCCTGATAAATCCAGGCACAGTAAAGGCACATTCTGCCAGGGTCTTTTCCTCCTCAGTAGCTTATTCAAAAGGAGCGAACTCAAGAAGTCTTCTGGAGGCAGCAACTTGGTCTTCTGTCCATACCCTTATGAAACATTACATGCTGGATGCCTTTAAATCCAGAGCAAGCTTTGCTAGGGCCATTCCCTAGTGTCTCCTGGACCCTTATCCTTCCTCCTCCCAGGCTGGTTAAACTTTGGAAATGTACCCATATGCCAGTAAGGCAGTGTGTTTATTGAACATAGTACAGCTGCAAAAGTCCTACATACCTGTAACAGTAGATGTTCATAGAATGCACTGCCTTATTGGCAGCACACATCCACCACCACCATCCCCATTATTGATATAGATAGTTTGGTGTTGAAGTTGCTACTGAGTTATGCTTAGTGGCCTTTTTGTGGTGAGTGTGTGAGTTTTTTGGTTTGGAGCAGTAGGTGTTCACAAGCAAGCATTTTCATCTTCTCTTACTTCTGGACCTTAGAACACTGAAAAGGTCCTGCCTGTAAATTTGAAAGAGCTTTGGTAGACTGCCAGAGATAGGGTAGCAGGTCATTAGTATCTATATACCAGTAAGGCAGTGTGTTCTACGAACATCTACTGTTACAAATAAGTAGGACTTACACAATTGTACTTTATGCTGGAAAAAATTGAGTGCCTTTAATGAAATATGTGTATTGTACTTTAGATGTCAAATTGGGGCAATTATGTTAAGGATAGTTTCTCTTTCTTCACAAAGCTGACTATCAGCTACCACCATCTCCTCTCCTTGTTCACTAGGTCACTCGGACTTTGCCTCTCCTAGGTTTTGCCCGACCCACATCCAGGGCCAGTGAGGAGATTAAGGATGCTGATGCAGCATTATACTGCTACGAAAGAGTGTGCACTAACTCCTGTTCCCTCACAGCACCCTTACCAGCTATGAAGTCATCACCTTTAGGAGGGGGCAAGTGTGCTTCCATGCATGTGCAGCCTTTTAACTAAGCATCTTACTGCTTATGCAGCACAGAGCTTGCCAGGCTCATATGCTGATTATTTATAACAAGCCTAGGCTGCCTTTTTCCTCCCAGGATAGGTGAGATGACATCAGCCACTCCCTCCCACCCTCCCCCTGTGGCCCCTCTAGTGTTGGTGCCTCTAAACAAACATGGGTCATCTGTGGCACATTAAAGGCTTTACCCTTCTGCATCATGGGATGCTATGTCAGGGTTAGTTTTGAGGAGATTTAGATGGCTTAGAAAAGTTTTACAATAAGGGTGTCAGAGGTGGCACAAGGTTTCTTATTTATTTAACCAGCTGTTGATATTATTTTGTTACTGTTGTTTCAGAAAATAAATGTTAAACAAGGTTGTCATTGAAAATAACATAAGGGTGGGAAAAATAAAATGTGCATACAGTATTACAATCATAATGTATATGAATTTGCATGAATTTAATGAAGCAGTGGTTAACAGATAGGCCTGGTGTGATAGTCCTTAAGGCAACAAAGAATTGGACTTGACTAAATGATTATACAATGGACGCACATCCTAATGAAAAAGACTTACTACAGACAAAAACAAACTTATAGAAACCAAACTTTCTCAGCTGTTTCATCAACAAAATCAGAATAAAACGATAAGCTAATTACAGTTCTACTGCAACAGAAAAAGGATAGCTACTATAAGAGACCTTCAAAATTATTGCTTTTTTACTTCTTCATTCATACATTCACTGATTATCTCCATAATATATAACATGCTATAAGAGACCATTCTAGGTCTGAGTGGGTTCATGGCAGAGAAACTAATCTTTGATGGGGTACCAGCCCATCAGAGATTGACCTAATGGCTCACCACATGCCGTGGAAGAAGGATATTGTGTTAAATTCAAAAGTTGCCTTGCTAAATGTATTTTTTTAACTATATATAGTTTTATGGTTTTATAGTTGTGTGTTGCAGGAAAATTGATGGGTGTGTTTTTCTATAGGACCCATTGATTCTTGTGTTATGGGAGAAAGCCCTTGTTTTACAAACATATGGTGTTTAAGATGCGTTTCAGCTTGCTATGTGCATCTTACTAATTTTTAATAAATGAATACAGTATTGTGTGCTAACCTGAAGATACAGGGCCCAGACGCTTTGGGATCTTACTCTGTGGGACCAATTTTCTTTTAGATTACTGTACAAGGATATTTTAATGTTCCAGTCTCTTGCCTGTTGTCACGGACATCTGGAAAGCTATAGGGGAAGGATTTTGAAGTATGAGTGAGTATATGTTCTTCCCCACTGATAGGTTATACTGTGGATCATTTCATGGAATACAAGTAGGCTGAGGATCCCAATTAAAAGGACTTAAGTATTAGACCATGCTAAATAGTGCTTTACTCCCAAATAATGTGCTTGCAAGAGATTTGTTTCTCACAACATGAACAGTTAAAGATGATCACATTTGAATTTGAAGCTGTATATTTTTTCCTTCAGTGAGGGTCTGAAGCTAGCAAGAAAGTTTCCTTTAAAAGTGCAGTCAAAAACTGACAGATCAATGTGGAAGATACTCTGTCATTAAGGGGAGGCCAGGTGGAGGTCATTATTAACTATGTCGTAAATTTATGCCCAGTATGCAGGACATGAGAAAAATGATAGCTTCTGTTTTAGGTTTTCAGGAGGGAGCAACAATTGCAGCTAGAGATTGGAATTTGATAACGCAAGTGAGAGATGTACTAGGGAGATTGAGATAGCTGAAGATCCAAAAGATATGCTTTTTTGTTTCATATGGTAATGGGCTTAGCTGACATGTTGATTTATTGAGAAATTGCTAGAAGCAAATAAACCTTTTATTCCTTTCCCATTAGCATTTTTCTAAAGTAGGTAAAATCCTGATTTCTAAAGAACATTTATATATGGTTACTGCTTTTGAAGTAACTTACCCACCTATTACTGACCATACATTCAGAGGGTACTGCTTATGTTAATCCCTCAAAATTTACCATATCGTTTTGTAAAACCAGATTGATATACTCCCCACACTGAGTACTGGCTTCAAGTGCTTCCTGCTGTATGTGAGGACATAATTGGAAGAAGGGAAGCATTTAATGGGTCATTGTTTTTGTCCTTGCAGTGTCATACTTGGTCATTTCAAGCTGTTAGGCAGTTTGCTTGCTAAATGTGGCAAGACTGATCAATGAATATCCATGGATGACAAACAGAAACAGTGGAGGGGTTTGAGAATGACATAAAGCTTGGTATGGCAGATTGCTCAAGTTGTTACATGTGGATCTAAACTTTAAGAGTTAGGCTCTGAGGCTGTTGAGCCTTGCCAATTTTCTCAAGGTGCAAGAACTTTAGCTGTATGTTTAAGACAGCTGAAAGTAGACAGATCTGTTTTTGAGGCCTGAAACTCTATGGAGAGCAGAATGGTATATAGGCTGAATGAGACTGTTCATGCTTTTCGGTGTTTTTATTAAGTGTTACATACCCCAGGGGGTAGAGTAGGTGGGCTGAATGAAGGAAATGACCTATTTTTGTGAGGTCTCAGGCTCCCAATGCTGGGAAATAAGGATGAGACTGGATGGATGTTATTCACTTCAGTTACTATGAAGGATTTGTCAGAGCTCTTATCTCAATTGCCAAAGGGAAAGTTGCTTGTGCTGGACGGGCTGTCCCCCCACCATTTCTGGAGCTTTATCAGTGTGGTAGGAGTGTCTGCTCTTAATATTGTGTACAGTTTTGTATGCAGTGGAGGAAAACCTGAAGATATATTATTCCAAGTTTGAAACAGTCCTAAAAATCATTCCAAAAGACATGCATTGTCATAGTGGCAATGTTAACATAAGTCTCAACTATATTGTGAGCTAAGGGTACCTCTCTCTCTCTCCCTTGCTGTTTATACTTTATTTAGAGCCCATGGCTGAAGTTGTGTGGGTTCTACAGTTTGGGGTTTTAGGCTGGGTAATTAGGAAGTGAAATTATTTCCTTTGCAAAAATAATTTATTGGTGTATTTGAGCCATCCAGATAAGGATTTGAATAATTTATTTAATATGTTAGAATAATTTGATGCATTTTTAATTTACAAAAATGAATGCAATAAAGACAGAACAAACCTGTCAACTTAATTTTTTCCATGAGTTTGCAAACTTAGGTTATCTCCATGTGGAACAATGAGGTAATTAAGTACCCAGGGGTATATCTGATCTTAACAGTTCAGGTTTAGTAGCCCACTTCTATCAAGTTCTATTGAATAAATGCAAAAGGTTAGTAGAGAGGAGCAAGCTGCAGCTTTTAGATTGAAATAAAAAGTTATAATAATTCCAATGCTTATTTTTATTTTGATGCTTTTATGTTTTCCAGGCCCTTTCTCTGTTCCCTTGCTTACAGTTCTTTTTCTTTTTTTGCTGTACTTAAAAATATGCTATTGGATTTTGTCTGATACAATGAGAAGCCAGAACTGCATGGGATAAGCTTTTCTTAGTGACAGAATGGGGTGGTTTTACCATGTCAGACTTTTTTTTTATTTGCAGGCTTTCTAGGTAATGTTATTCTATTTAGAGAATGCTCAAGACCCCTTTTTCAGGTCGAAGGACTTGGGAGAAGCTATTAGAAGAAAGAAGTTGGAGCTTCTGCAAAATCTTGAATGAGTGTTTTTTGTATGTTAGGTAAGTAAACTTGATGGAGGTCTAGGTGTCTCGTAAACAGATTGTATAACCAGCTGTTAAAGGTGAAAATGAGGTGAGGGCCGACTGCAGGAGGGTAGGCCCCACCTGCTGGGGCTGCAGTCAAAGAGGAGAAGGAGCAATCAGTGGGTCTAGTATCAGGTTAGTAATGCCTATTGCAATACAGTATAGCACAGTCCACTACATGTTTGAAGGGAAGGAATGACCAAAGCCCACCTACATTTATGTCCTTTCAGGTATCTCTGGTCTGCAGCTTCAGCAAGCTGCACAAGTTATATCTGCCAATGTATTCGATAACTGTATTTAAATGTGCATTACTGTGTATTTCACAGGATGGTTATAGGGATGGGTCCTTATCAGTTCAGTGAAAAATCAGTTCAGCAAACGGCCTTTTCAGTGCTCTAACATCAAACATGCCGTTCGTCGAACTGTTCATACTGAGATTGCAGTACAGTGAGGATCTGGAAATTTGCCTTTTCCACACTGTAGTGCAGTCTTGGAGTTGGTACATATAATTAGCAGGGGGTGTGGGTGTGCAGCCCCCACATGAGGGGGGATTTGATGAATGGGATTTCTGATGAAATGCCGTTCACTGAACTGATGGTTCGATGTAGTGAAATACAGCGTATAGGAACATATATGTGTGTGTGTGTGTGTGTGTGTGTGTGTGTGTGTGTGTGGGGGCAGACAATGGTGCCATGTGTGTTCCTACTTTCATAGCTTCCACCGTTGGAGTGTTCAATACAACAGGTCAACCAACGTAGGGCTGTTATCAGCAGAGACTCAGTGGTGATGGCAAAATGCAAGTGGCACAATCCAATGATAAAGATGCAGAGGCACTGTCTGCAACACTGCAGGGGGAGGGTTCCCCCACATCCATCATTCCAGAGGATCCTGTAAAGGTATAGGCTGAACATACAATCTAAAGCAGGGCATGATGAACATATTGTATCCAACAGTCCCTCAATGACTGCATCTTTGTTCAGTGCACATAGCATCTGAAAAGTGAACCACCTCTGAGGTGTGCACATCTACCACAGTAATTAAATATCAAATGGACTTAGTATTAACTAGCAGATGTACAGGTTAGTGATCCAGGCACAACTGGCTGCTACCCACACTATTGCAGAATTGAGTGTAGTCCTTGGCTCACTGAATAATATGTACCAACTGGACATTGACATGGAGTATAGGTACAACTGCTGCACAGAATGCATTGCAACCACCATCTAATCTGCCTCAACAAGACATGCCTTTAGTGGTCATGAGAGTTCTGGTTGTGGGGATGTCAGCCATAGACCATTCCAAGTCAGATTTTACAGACTGTTGATGAGATGACATCACTGCTGCCTGTGAACACACAGACTACAACTCCCCAGTTGTGGGTATTGCCCAGATCATTGACAATGCTGTTCTACCAGCTTAGCACCTGAGATACCTTATCAGACTGCATGTACAAATTTCCATAATTCTACCCCTTCCTTGTCACTGGTGGAGACTCATCCTACCACTCCTAGTTATGGGCATCAACCAGTTCAGGGGTACTTACTCTCATTAAGAATATCACACTGTACAACTCCACACGGTGGACACTCATGGTCCTGCAGTTTGACCCATCAGGAGGACACTCATGGTCCTGTAGTTCTGCACCTTTCCTGTCATGGACTGCATCAAGCCCTGACACTGCAAGCTGACACAGTGGACACTGTGATCATATCATGGCTTTTTGGCAGCACTGCAGTAGAATGTGATTCCTGTATTCCCATATCCTCCCAGAATAAGTGGCTAATATTTTTCACTTTTCAAGATCCTATCACATCTCATAATGTTACAGTTAACTGTCACTGCCCTCCCCCCATTTGTACAAGTTATGTTAACTATGCCCTGTCCACTGCCTAAGCTCTGTAGGTATGGTGATGTCTAATGTGCAGTATGGCCAATCCACACTCTGCCCTGCATATCCTAGGTGTGATAATGTGTGCATCATTTTATTCTGTGTTGTCCATATCATGGTTAATAGCTGTGAATGAGACATTGCCTCTTTGCCAGTGCTGCAATATACAGCACATGTTTCTGTCTGTTTTTCCCCAACTCTCCACTCTGCCCTTCTGCTGCTGCTGCTGTGACTGGTAGGGAAGGCCCTGTCACCTGCTACTGTATCTGCTTATGCAATGCTGTGTTATGTGGCATGGTACAAACACAACCACAACAATCTATGATGCAGATACTGGGATTGTAAATCAGTGTCCCTCTTGAGATATCTAAGATAGAAACATCCCTTCCACAGGCTGAACACATGCTCCACTGTATTTTATATTTCTGAATGGGGTGTATTATAGGCCATTTCCTGCATTGTCTGGGGATTACGGCTGTGAGTCATCAGTCAGGTCTCTACAGTATATCTGACACAGACTGCTATGCACAGAAGCAAAATGTTATATATGGTCTGCTCCCTACCTGCATGATACCTGTGTGCATGCAGCTGCCATTCTAGCATGTGTTTCCACTTAGTGACAGTGTGGAAAATTTCCTTGCAAGAAACATTGGTATAGGCTTGATATGTACCAAATGTGAGAATCATGGAAGCTGGTTGGGTGGTTTACACATTAATGCCCAGGGCGTTACAGACCACCTGGCAGTTTAGGGAGTCAAAGCTGTTCTTTATGGTTATATCACAGGCCCTCTGGATGAGGTGGAATCTTGATAGCATTTTTTGTGAAATCTATGACTCCCACTACCACAGGGAGATGGCATATGATGTAAAATGCCTGTATGATGCTGATTCTTTCCTCTTCTGTCCTCAGAAGACATGTATGTTCCTCTGCATGCTGTTGCAGAATGTTGGGAAATTGGTTTAAGATTCGTGAGGCTGATGCCTGAGATACCCCTAACATGTCCCAAGTATACCATTGAAAGAAACCCTGCAAGATGGATAAACCTTCACATACTTACGTAGCCACAATAATGGGCAAACCTTGTATCCCTTCTTGATTCCACTTGTGAGCCAGCCTAGTTTGACTAGGTTACTTCCAGTCTCCTTGTCCAAATGGAAATAGTCCACAGTCTGGTAGCATGTGAGCTTGTGGTTGGTCAGGTGCTGTTTGTGCCTCCTGGGTTGGTGTGGATGGTCTCAATGCACAACACTGCAGACTCTGGATATTATGGCAGTTGATAACACATGTTGCAGAGAAACTGCTTCTGCTAATCTTAGCATTGCTTCCACAAGTATGCCAAGCATTTTAGTATTCAAAAGGGCTAAGTACCATTGTGCCATATGTTTGTCTTATACACTCTAAGCTGGTGCTCATTTTGGGTGTCATTATTTGCATATACTGAATGGCTTGTCTGCACAGACCTCCTCATTTGCATCATGTAATTATGAATTCATTAGCATGTGCCACACATCATGCTGTTTTGAATTGCCCATACTCTGCGGACAGCCACTACCAACACTAATTTGTAATGCACGTTGTGTTAGCTATGAATCCCATTCTTTTTCTCATCTTTTTTTTCCAGTAGAAGGATTTCAGTCATAATGTCTCATGAGAAAACCACCTTGCTTGGCATTTCATGATAAAAGGTTATCATTGAAGACAAATACATATTTCGTGCCTAAAGTGGTCTGTACAATGACAAGACACCTTTTACCCAAATTGCCACCAGAGTGAAGGGGAACATTATCTGCGTATGCAGGATGTAAATAAACAACACAGATGTTACACTAGGAGAACTAATGAAGTCAGAAAAAACTTGCCAATTAGTCTTATTCAAGAAACTAAAATAATGTTTAATGAATCCCAGCGTGTCAAATAAGAGTATATTCCACAAGGACAGTAGCTACATCAAGAGTACATTTCAGAAATGTTTCAGTACATGATACTTCGGATGCCTCCACATGGACTTCTGTCTACATCTTTATACCATATCGCAAACTAGAAAGACAGTTGAGGGATAAGACAATATTTGCATGGCTGTGCTATGGAGACTCCTATAACTGTCCACATCCTGTGGCTATGACAAGAGGTGACCTTTGACATCTCGGGAACCATAGCTTTAACTCTTACTACAAATCTGTCTATAGTAAATATTTTCTATGTGTTAGGTTGCAGTACCTTGAATTATTCCCCCTACTCCAAGATGTAGTGATTTTTGGATATGGTAGGGGTATGGAGGATAGCATCATCCCTACAAAAACAATTTAATATTCAGACAGTAAGTTTCAAAATTTGCTGTATTTTTGCTTGATTTGCAGTTTATTTTTGGACATCCAGGGCACACAATTTCAGATCTAGCATTTAGATGGCACTAAGGTAACACTGCTTGGGAATCTATCCAAATCTATAATTTCATTTATAGTGACATTCCCTGAAGAAGACAATATAAATGTATATAAGATTCCATAACAGTAAACCTTTAAGGGCAAGCCACTGCCAAGGTAAAATTCCCTTCTGGGAATATTGAACACATCATGAGTTTATTATAAATGTTTTATTAGAATTTTATAGAAGTATTGTATGAAAAGTTATAATGATAATTTTCTTCTTATACCAAGGGCGATGCATTACTTTAATCATATTTTCTGATGATGCTTGAAAGGGGCTCATAGCACAGGGAAGGAATGCAACAATGTTGGTGATATATCACTGTCTTGCTCAACAACCAATATTCCTTGGATTGTTTGAGAGACCAGTGAAGACTTTTACAATAATGTGGGTACAGCTGATTAAAATTCTGGGAGGGAAAAGAAGGCTCATTATATGGATAACCTATTTGTCTTTATTTTCAGTTAAAGTGACATCTTCTTGAAGACCTGCTGTTATGCTAAATATCTTACTTCTGTACTATATTTGTAGTGTACAGTATCTGTACATTTGTGGGACACGTTTATCTATACATCTGTAATGTAAAGTATATTTATATTTATAGTGTACTTTATCTGTACATTTGTAGTGTACTGTAACTATAAATTTGTTTTGTTGCATGTTCCATTTTCTGTAGCTAGAATCTGGGCAGTTTTTATAGCTACATTCATGTGGTTTTAGATGCTGATATACATTTCAGATAGTAAATCATGCATGGATGTATGTAGTGAATTCAGTTTGCTTGGCTTTTTTTCTGAAAGGTTCTTGATATTAAAAGCATTGACATGCTAGTAGACAGACCAGTGCTGCACATGACATTCAGCATTTGGGAAACCTGAAGACGTGGGTGACTGTTTTTAACTTCTAGCAGTACAGCTGTAAACATTGCTGCAGGAGCACACTATTGCAGGAGTAATAGAATGAACTGTAAGTCAGTTGTTTAGATTAATATTTTGTACTACTTCAACTTTGTGCTCACATTCCTGTTATCTAACACAGTACAAAGTCTTTGTTTACATCTCACTATAGAAGTGTTTTACAATGCATCTTAAACATTATGGAGTCTTGGCTTTATACCACTGTATCAGATTCATTGTACACCTAAAATATTCTCTAAACAGTGGATATAAAAGTAGATTTTATAACCCAATCTGCTGCAATGCTGCACCACTGAAACTGTCCCATTTTACAGTGAATGTGTGAAGTACGCCTGAAGCTACAAATACAAATTAATGGTTAAGCTGCCCTGCAATAAGCTTTTAAGATGTGCTGTAAAATAACTAATCCAAGAAAAGCAGTAAGTCTACCCCTCTCTATAAAATATTATTGATCAATATGCTAACAGGGAAATGCACAGCATATGCATACGTACCAGCTCTTCAATTAATAAATAAACCACACAGTTTCAGGCTACATGCAATGGCTGTAAATATTTTAAGAACTAATTCTTCATTTAAAATAGCAACTATGGTTTCATGGCAAATGCAGCAGCTGAATATATTTTAAATTTAAAGGCCTGCTGAATCATTTTAATCAATTGTATGTCTACAGCCTGGGTAACATAAACATAATAGCATGACGATAATCTGTTAAAACATATTTTAATGTGACCACATTAAAGATGCAGTTTGGTATTTGTTGCATCAAATCACAGGATATCTGTCTTGAGTTAGTCAAGGCAGTGCTTGTTCAATTCAGTGTTAACAGCTTATGAGAACTGTTATTACTATGTGCCCTAAAATTAGTTTGCATGAAATACAACCTAGTAGTAAATGTAGCCACACGTATGTTGCTGTGAGTATGTAATAAATGCAGAATCACGAGAGTCATAAGTATGTGCCACTCTACAAACTCTAACTGATCAGCACCTACATTTTCCTATAGTTTAAACAAATATGATCAGCTGGTAGTTAAATAGTGAATTCAAGACTCCTGTGCTCCTGTGTACTTTAGGTCCACTGCTTTAATAGTTTCTTGTAATATCTAATAGTGCTTTTTATAGGAATTCTTTATGTAGCTGTTGTATTACACAATTTTCCTTAGGGGAACAGGGAAGCTGTATTTAGTACCACACAATTAATACTAAATAAATAAACTAAAATTTCAGAGTGCAGACATTGCTAATTTCAGCTGTACTTGGTAGAGTCAACTGAGTACAAATAAAAAATCTCCAGTCCAAGTCTCAAAAAGACCAGCATGGTAATACATTCGCTAGCTCTTTAATATAATAAAGTAGAGAGCTAAAGTTAGTCTTTCTAAGATAACAGCATTTTTTTCCCTAAGCAAAGGATGGCTACTGGGAGGTTTTGTGGACTTAACCAGGATGTATGCAACAGACCACTAAAACAGCAAGTAGGTAGAACTGAGACTCTACCAAACTGCTTCTCATTTTACAGACCTAATACTGTTTAGAGCATATATAAATACAGTGACATTCGTCAGGAAAGTAATATAAATGAAATTAATCATGATTTTATAGGTAGCAGAGTCTCAGAACAAAAACTTGGCAGTACTTGAATGCCCACTTGTATCAGTTAAGCACTTAGATTATATTTCTGGAAATGTCCAATAGTTTCTCCTGCTTGTCAAGTAGTTGTCTGATGGTATGAACAACAAATTTTACTTTCCTGACATTTTCAGTTTTCTGAAATGCTTGTCTAGCTGCAATATATTATAGTGTGCTTTTTGTAAATCAGAAATTCCCTAAAGAGAAATGCTTTGTGAAAGACAGTTCAATGAAAACTAATCTGTGGGATTATATTGACTTGCAGTTACTTGCCTATGTTGAGGAAGTGGCTGCAGAGATGAAATTCTATAAATAAACTGATTTTTAAATCACTTGGAGTAAGACACCCATCAAATCCAGTGGTCCCATTTTGACTACTTTAGTTTAATCTTTTCCCAAACTACATTTGTATTTCTACAAGCAAAACTGAAGTGTGGTTGTACGAATGGTAATAATTTGAAATTCACAGCGTAATCATTTACATTAGTGAAGTAGGGATTGGTTACAGAGAACACGTGATAAACAGTGGTGATGTTGAACTTTTAAGTAATGTTCTATAATAAACATACACTGAGTTCTGTAACATGACACAAATTCTGGAAGCCTGAACAGAAATCTTCCTCTAACTACAATTCATAAATGAAGCATGGTTTTACATGATGTTGCAGCTGAGTATGCTGTGCATGAACCCTCAAGATGTTGGACCTAACTCAAACACCTAGTTTAATTTGTACAAACACTATTTTATTGAACTCAAAATGAGGTAATAAATGCATACATACACATATACAGACACTCACTATAAGTGAAGTTAAACAGCAACAAAAACAGAAATATATTTTAACAGGGCATCCTTACTGAAATCTTAGATTGGTTTACTTTTCTCCAAAACTGCATGGCATTATAAAATAATCATCTTTAACTAATGGTATATACTTAAATAAAATTTCCCTATTGATATTGATAAGACACACTCCTTATCAATAGGAAGTTATTTGAAAAAAAAAATGCCCTTCATGGCCTTCTTTCACTGCTATCCTTCAGTGATGAAATCACCTCAATGTTAATCTTTATAATTTTATTTCTGCAAACTACTTTCTTACACAATTACCTGTAATAATGTTAATCATAGTATGTTTATTTACATCATATCAGTTTCATTCTGTGCTTCCTTATAATGATAGGAGGTTGCAATGCCGTCATATCCTCTTATCTAAATACCTCTATTACCCAGCATACAAACAAACTTTGCCTGCCCTCTTGTCCCATGACAGCTCTGTTTCTGAGTTCCCATCTCATCTCCTCAGCCACCCTTATATTAAAGGTCATCATATTGTGAAAAATAACACATTTAATAGTAAAACCAATGTCTTAGTAAAGTCTGGTCCTTGGATTTGCTTTTTTACAAATGCAGCTGTTTAATTTTAGAAAAATACAAGGAAGCTGTATAAAATAACCATAATACACCTTCTGTTCACACCTGAAGCAGCTTGTCTGCATATGCAAATTAAATATAATTGTATACAGAAAAGGGAGTGAGCTTCATCAGTATGATTCCATGGTTGATCAGAAGTTGGTAAAACAACCACAAAATAGAGCACTGGGTTCTTTATTAAGCAGCTGAATCTCCCATAAAATCAAGGTTAGAAGTAAATAACCCAAATGACACCAACAAAATTGTATCTGTAATCTTTATAATTTGTATTTCCATGTGTGATCTTCATTAATATGCCTGTAACCCATAAACTCATGTTCAACACCTCTAAAAGGTCATATGTATCAGATATAATCCTACATTTACATAAAACAAATCATGAATAATGTACATTTTTCACATCTAACCATCTTTCATCAACAACATGTAATGTACCACCATAGCCGGTTTTAGGCACCAGCGAACCCTGCGGTCGCTGGGGGCCCCCTGTTCCCTGGGGGCCCCCAACCACAGCAAGTTATCTTATCCTGATATTTTGTCACATCTGTAAAACCAACAAAAGCTAGTACAGCAGTCTTGCATACTTAATAAACTATGAGTGTAATAACTCTTATTTATATCTCCTTTAAAATTCAAAGATATTTCTGGTTGTAGTAACGGTGTTTTGTCAAGTAACAGGCATCAGAATTCCATTAAATATTTTACTACTGACATAGTGCTCCTGGTTTAGTTAAACCCTGCTGTTGGACAGTTTCTCCACTAAAACTAACTAACATAGCCAGCTTTTAGTCCCTGCAAAACCATGGCTGCAGGGGCCCCCTTAATCATCTTTGTCTGTGTGGGGGCCCCACAAAAGCTGCTGCTGATTGGGGAAAATGAGGAATGAAAATGCATTCATTTCCTAATTATGCTCTTTAACATGAGCGGGCTGTGATATGACCCTGTTAGGATGAAGATGATAATGAACATGAACAATATAAGCACTGGAGGGATCAGCAGTCTAGACTGACCAAGGTAAGCACTAGAGGGATCAGCAGCCCAGAGTGACTTACCTCAGTGCAAACTTTGGATTTTAAGAAGAGCTGATGCTTCCGATCATCAGGGATAGTTTCTCTTCAGGTAGTTTTATAACTAATACCAGAACACCAGATACTATAACTCAATTTCTTTGCTTAAGAATTCAGTACAATCCCAAAAATAATAGAATAAATGCTCAGAATCATAAATATGTTTAAATATTTCTCTAATTCACTTAAAAAGTTACTAGAATAACATATTTTGCATCAACATCAATTTTGGACAATAAGTATAAAACTCAGATGTCTGGATTGATTGACTGTAATCCTGAATGATTTACCAGCAAATCAGACTTTTTATGAAGGATAAAGAAAAAGTATGAACAAAATCAGGGAAGGTCTGTGAAAGGAGGGACAGTGACAAGTATGCATTACTCCTCAATGAGATAAATCCTACCCCTTCTGCTGTTTGACGACTGCTAAACAGCAGTGACTAATCTGGTGTGGCAGTACCAGTGTCGACAAGGCATTTCTGTTTGCTGAAATAAGTACATAACTAGTACTGCTGTGGCTTGTGTGTTTGTGTGTGTGTGTGTGTGTGTGTGTGTGTGTGTGTGTGTGTGTGTGTGTAAAAAACATCACTGATTTTTATCTGTGCATGAACCCAATAATGCCAGGACACAGACATTATTCTTCTGTGTATCAGTAAAAAATGTACTTAATAAGTAATTATATTTCGAAAGTAAGACATAACATATATCACAGAACATTCAGACACTTAGATATTTTTGGAGTCTGGTTCCCGCCACTCACCAGACTGTCTAAATGGATAATGGGGACTCCCTTTATCATCATTGACTCTGTGGGGGCCCCCACCAAAGCTGTTGCTTAGTTTGCATGAAATACAACCTAGTAGTAAATGTAGCCACACGTATGTTGCTGTGAGTATGTAATAAATGCAGAATCACGAGAGTCATAAGTATGTGCCACTCTACAAACTCTAACTGATCAGCACCTACATTTTCCTATAGTTTAAACAAATATGATCAGCTGGCAGTTAAATAGTGAATTCAAGACTCCTGTGCTCCTGTGTACTTTAGGTCCACTGCTTTAATAGTTTCTTGTAATATCTAATAGTGCTTTTTATAGGAATTCTTTATGTAGCTGTTGTATTACACAATTTTCCTTAAGGGAACAGGGAAGCTCTATTTATTACCACACAATTAATACTAAATAAATAAACTAAAATTTCAGAGTGCAGACATTGCTAATTTCAGCTGTACTTGGTAGAGTCAACTGAGTACAAATAAAAAATCTCCAGTCCAAGTCTCAAAAAGACCAGCATGGTAATACATTCGCTAGCTCTTTAATATAATAAAGTAGAGAGCTAAAGTTAGTCTTTCTAAGATAACAGCATTTTTTTCCCTAAGCAAAGGATGGCTACTGGGATGTTTTGTGGACTTAACCAGGATGTATGCAACAGACCACTAAAACAGCAAGAAGGTAGAACTGAGACTCTACCAAACTGCTTCTCATTTTACAGACCTAATACTGTTTAGAGCATATATAAATACAGTGACATTCGTCAGGAAAGTAATATAAATGAAATTAATCATGATTTTATAGGTATTCCCACAGTAGCAGAGTCTCAGAACAAAAACTTGGCAGTACTTGAATGCCCACTTGTATCAGTTAAGCACTTAGATTATATTTCTGGAAATGTCCAATAGTTTCTCCTGCTTGTCAAGTAGTTGTCTGATGGTATGAACAACAAATTTTACTTTCCTGACATTTTCAGTTTTCTGAAATGCTTGTCTAGCTGCAATATATTATAGTGTGCTTTTTGTAAATCAGAAATTCCCTAAAGAGAAATGCTTTGTGAAAGACAGTTCAATGAAAACTCATCTGTGGGATTATATTGACTTGCAGTTACTTGCCTATGTTGAGGAAGTGGCTGCAGAGATGAAATTCTATAAATAAACTGATTTTTAAATCACTTGGAGTAAGACACCCATCAAATCCAGTGGTCCCATTTTGACTACTTTAGTTTAATCTTTTCCCAAACTACATTTGTATTTCTACAAGCAAAACTGAAGTGTGGTTGTACGAATGGTAATAATTTGAAATTCACAGCGTAATCATTTACATTAGTGAAGCAGGGATTGGTTACAGAGAACACGTGATAAACAGTGGTGATGTTGAACTTTTAAGTAATGTTCTATAATAAACATACACTGAGTTCTGTAACATGACACAAATTCTGGAAGCCTGAACAGAAATCTTCCTCTAACTACAATTCATAAATGAAGCATGGTTTTACATGATGTTGCAGCTGAGTATGCTGTGCATGAACCCTCAAGATGTTGGACCTAACTCAAACACCTAGTTTAATTTGTACAAACACAATTTTATTGAACTCAAAATGAGGTAATAAATGCATACATACACATATACAGACACTCACTATAAGTGAAGTTAAACAGCAACAAAAACAGAAATATATTTTAACAGGGCATCCTTACTGAAATCTTAGATTGGTTTACTTTTCTCCAAAACTGCATGGCATTATAAAATAATCATCTTTAACTAATGGTATATACTTAAATAAAATTTCCCTATTGATATTGGTAAGACACACTCCTTATTAATAGGAAGTTATTTGAAAAAAAAATGCCCTTCATGGCTTTCTTTCACTGCTATCCTTCAGTGATGAAATCACCTCAATGTTAATCTTTATAATTTTATTTCTGCAAACTACTTTCTTACACAATTACCTGTAATAATGTTAATCATAGTATGTTTATTTACATCATATCAGTTTCATTCTGTGCTTCCTTATAATGATAGGAGGTTGCAATGCCATCATATCCTCTTATCTAAATACCTCTATTACCCAGCATACAGACAAACTTTGCCTGCCCTCTTATCGCATGACAGCTCTGTTTCTGAGTTCCCATCTCATCTCCTCAGCCATCCTTATATTAAAGGTCATCATATTGTGAAAAATAACACATTTAATAGTAAAACCAATGTCTTAGTAAAGTCTGGTCCTTGGATTTGCTTTTTTACAAATGCAGCTGTTTAATTTTAGAAAAATACAAGGAAGCTGTATAAAATAACCATAATACACCTTCTGTTCACACCTGAAGCAGCTTGTCTGTATATGCAAATTAAATATAATTGTATACAGAAAAGGGAGTGAGCTTCATCAGTATGATTCCATGGTTGATCAGAAGTTGGTAAAACAACCACAAAATAGAGCACTGGGTTCTTTATTAAGCAGCTGAATCTCCCATAAAATCAAGGTTAGAAGTAAATAACCCAAATGACACCAACAAAATTGTATCTGTAATCTTTATAATTTGTATTTCCATGTGTGATCTTCATTAATATGCCTGTAACCCATAAACTCATGTTCAACACCTCTAAAAGGTCATATGTATCAGATATAATCCTACATTTACATAAAACAAATCATGAATAATGTACATTTTTCACATCTAACCATCTTTCATCAACAACATGTAATGTACCACCAGTATCAAAACCCACTCAATTAGGTTCATAGGTAGGTACTAGGCTATCTGCCTGAAGGCATTTCTAAGCCTAACCAGAATGTGTTGGCTTTTGCCGCCCCCTTAGATTAGTTCCCTGTGCCTCTGTCCAGCAGAGCCACTGAAGTGATACCCGGGGTAAACTTTCTGTTTCCCATCCACTCGTCAAGGTTTCTCTTGAAGAGGGTTAGCGAGGAGCTCTGCCTAATGTAGCTTGGAATCTTGTTCCCAAGCATGGGAAGTCTCTGGGACAGGAATCTATCCCTGCAGCAAATAACTTTTTTTGTTTTACAATGCTTAAAACTATTTATATGAAAATAAAATATTTTCTAATATGTTCTGCCTTAACTAAGAAAGAGTGAATCAACCCAAGGTAGACTAAGTCACTCGAGACCCAAGTCTCTATTTCACTGTAAAAGAGGTCACCATTCCATTGACATTTTCTTACATTCTCTTAAACCGATTAAAAAAGCATTGCAGTGACTAGTTTTAGCTGTACTATAGTCATACAACAAAAACTGACCCGCTATTCACTCTAAATCAGCAAACATCATAATTACAATCACAGAAAATCCACTCTACCACATTAACAAATAGTATTTCAGTTCAACAAATCTCTTAAAAGCCATCTATGGAAAGGGAACAAAATGTATCATAATAGATTCAAAGTGAAGTTGTAATTATATGCACATACCCCTACAATTCACTTACAGACATTGCATGTCTTACTTACATTAACCAAAATTGTTGTTCTTGTAATCAGCAGTGTACCACTATTCCATTTCTTCAACCATCACTCAGTTAAGGCTGGAAAAACAAAAATTCTACTCATAGTTTTTAATCATGGATCAGAAAATAAGAATCCCATCCTTTTTATTAATGTTGCATAACTAAACCATCGATAAGAACATATATTAAGATAAATGTTATGTCAATGGAAAAAAAACAAAGAAAAACTCACAACAGTACATTTTTCTAAACCAGAGTTTCTCAGCAAGAAAATCCACATAGCATGTACATATAAGCTGATTAACACTTTTTAATACTACAGCTATACAAAAATAAAAACTTTGAACTATCTACAATACAGACAGTATACAATTCAGTATATACTGTAAATGATGAACAATGGCTTAGAAGCAAATTAGATTTCAAGATCCATAATATTAACCAAGTGCCCTAGCCAATACAGATGAATATTCATCAGCCATTCCTGCCATTGCATCATTCTACAAGTAAAGAAAAATTACGTCCTTAGATGCTCTCCCCAATCTGTGATTGCACAAACTGTTAATCATTCACCTTTAACATCCACAAACTCTTGCATTGACTGAGTTACCAACTCTTCTGATGTAGCTAACTCATGATCACCAGACACTTCTTTAAACTTAAAGTTATAATACATTTTCCCATGCAGTTACTGAGTCTATAAACAGTATCAATTCCTCAGGAAATGTTTTTTTAAGATAGCTGGTACAACAGATTACACCTTAAATTATTTGAACAACACTCTGTCTAGGCATCAAACAATTGGGTTTGCTGTTTATTCATTTTTCAGAAAAATCTTGGTCAAATTAATTTTTTTTCTACCATCTATCCCATGCATTTTACCAGGCCTCCAAAGCTGGGTTAATACCAGATCCTTTCGTAACCACTTTTGGGTTGACACACTGTTATGTATGGTACTGCTAAGGACAGCCAATAACATTTCACACTATGAATGCCACTCAGTAGAAATCCAGTCCATGTTGTCATTTTCTCTTTCATATAATTTACACATTCAGTGCTTCTACCCCTCCTCCCTCTGGAACTTGTAGAACTCACTGTGTTTTCCTTACAAGCCTTATCCTTCATCATGACTAATGTATGTCCTGTCAAGACCAATTATGCATCAAACTTCACAAACTGTCTTCTCACCATCTTCTTTTTTATGTCATCAGCTCATTCACATACCCTCTCAATCTTTTATTAATATAAAAGTTTAGAACAAAAACATATACTTTTCATTTCTTTATTCCTTTTCTGTTATAACTATACACACTCTCTCTCTATTCCTGGAATAAGTGCTCCCACCCAATAGGAGGAAGGCCTTCTGTTACCAGCTATACAGTGTCATGAATAAGGAATTCTCTTGCCAGTTAAGGACACTCTGCTATTCAAGATTAACCCACAAGGAATGGTTTCACCCAGTCATTTTCTAGTAAGCAATGAAACAAAAAGTATGAACCAATAATGACAAAACTACCAATTTCAGAATATTTTAACCATAAAAAGGCCACTCAAACTTTTGTTATTACAAGCTGCCAATATCAGTCAATATGCACAATCTCTACAGGAATAAAAGTCATCTGAATAATTCCACATTAAACAGAACTGTAACTAATGAAGTTAATGCTGGTAAACAACTTGAGTTTTACTGTTTAATCTACAACTTCAGTGTCTGCTGCCCTTGAAGAATAAATTGCCTACGTTACATTAACAAAAAACAAAAAAAAAAAAACAAAAAAAATGGTTTGCTGGTAATATTGCAATATGGAATGACTGGAAAACAAACAACAGGTTCATTGCTGCACTCAAGACTGCTGAACCACCATCCCCCTTATGCTACACAGTAGTGACAACAATCAATCAACTTGTAGGAAGAGTACCCACAACCTTCTGCACAAAAAGAAGTGTGCTAACTGTTGCACCACTAACACTGAACAACAAAGCTTTCAAACTGGATGCATGACATTGACAGATTGTAATCCTTGGTGACTGACAATAAAGAAATACATTCATCTATCCATCCATCCATCCATCCTCAACCCCTTTTCCTATTTTTGCACATGGGGTGGGGGTATCACTTAAAATTAGAGATCTGGCAATTGGTGTGGAGGGTTAAGGCACTTGCCTGCCCTTAGTTATTAGGGCTCAAGGTTTGACTCTGAGCAGAATCACTTAACTAGACAGTGCCCCTAATTGGAGCATTTTACACACACACACACACACACACACACACACACACACACACACACACACACACACACACACACACACACACTCGCCTGCTCTTGCTCCTTGCTCTGTATTCCCTGCTTCCTGTGTGGGTTTAGATTACAGGGTTTAGATGATATTAGGACAGGGCTTATGGAAGTTGTGAGTTAAGGAACATTTCCTGCATGGTCCTAATGCTTGCTGTGTTTACAGAAGGATCCCACTGGAGTTTTTTTTACTTTACATTTTTTTTATTTTTATAGTGAAGCTGGGCCCCTGCAAGTCACCATGGGCCCTAGGAAGCTGCCTAGATTGCCTAGTGCTATATCCAGCTCTGCTGTCATCTGAAATCACAGTCATTACACTTCTGGGTGTGTTGAGATAGTCATCATCTGTTCAAAATATATGTATCTTGTTACTTGCATCTTTAATTTCAAAGAGGCTGTAGACTTAACTGTAAAGGAAGTTAATAGAAGCTTGAAGATTTTAGTGAATAACGTACTAGATGACACCTAAAAAGACATTATCCTGTAACTAAACCTACCTTAATTCCCAAGCTATTATGGCTATTTTAGAAATGAAAGTCAGAAGATGCCACCCCAGTTTTCTTAAAGAATTTAATGGCACAATCCATATATACCATATACATTTGAAATGGTAGTCCACCTCTCAAAATCACCAGATCTCAGGTGCCTGCATGGGGGTAACAGAAAAACCTGTAAGTTTGTGGGAAGTGTCTCCTATTGAACAGTTATTTGGAAGCGTACTGATAGAAGTAAGCTGTGGAGAGATCTCTAACTGTATTGTTGGCTTCATAAGAATTGCTACTGGCATTCCACTGCCCAAGAAGGAGTACACAAACAATATTCAAATTCATGCAGAGAACCCAAACAACTGCAGTGCTTGTCTGAGTAAGAATCTGCTCATCCAATGTGTGAACTTGGTGAGTATGCATATTTTTTGAAGACAATTAGGTTGCTACATTTTTTATGATAAATGAGACATAATAAAGTAAAACATCTTTGTATACAGACTGAAGATGAGTGAATAAAAGAAAAAAATGGAACTGTTATGAGGATGGTAGCATTGTTTATGCAGTACACACCATGGGTAACATATATGCCTTACCTTATAAGATGTTTCTGCACATGCAGAAATGTGAACAATTAGTTTACTGATTCCATTGCAGCGTGGCTATTGGATCTGTTGTGGCATTTCAGGTCACAGGATGAGCGTACATGGGGATATCTATGCCCCTTCCCTCTTGCCTGTATTAATAGGCTTTGCTATGCCATCTCATAGCACTGCCTGGGCAAACAAGTTTTTAGCTATGTTACCGTCTGTAACAGGATTATTTGGTTTTGTAGTGGCATCATATAATCTAGTCTTGGCAGCTGGAGTACACATACTATTGCTTATGTTCTCATGTATATACCCGAGGCTTTAATGACTGCAACATAACATTATTTATAGCTGCCTAGGCATACCTGATGGCACTTATTTTCCTATGTGCATAGTTGTAGGGATTTGTGTCTGTATCATTGATTTACATACCTGGCCATAGCTGTTAGAACATATGTTCCCATGCATGTTTCTTGAAGTTCATAGGTTGTGATATAGCATCTTATACAGTTGTCTGGGTACGTGTCTTAGTGCTTATGATCCAATTTGTAGGGTTCAGAGCGGGTTGTGGGCTACATCTTAGCATCACATAATGCTGCTTGTTTGATCCTGCTGGAACCTATGTTCCCATGGAATCCCTCTGATGTGATTGAATGATGGTTTTGTTGAAAAAATTATGTGCTTTTAAAGTTGGTTGAATGCTGGTTGTAAGAATGGTAGAGTTTGTCAAAGTGTCCTTTTGTCAATGGAGTATAATAAGTTTTGCAGGTAGTCTGCATTTCCTTGGTTAATACTAAAACTTTCAGATTTATAGCGATCATATAGTATACAGGTTAGGGTAAGAGCTAGGTAAGGGGATAGATTTAGTATTGTGGTCGTGGTTGTGTGTTGGAGCATGTGATGTGTGTCTGAACCTATCTTGTTTAGTGATAGCATTAAGGAAAATTATTTTCTTAGGTAAGCTAAGCTGTAGGGTTAGGAGTAGGGACAGGGTTATGGTTATAGTTAAGAATAGGTTTATGGTTAGATGGTACCTGGACACAGATGGCACTTTTTATTTAAGCATTTCCTCGCCACTGACATTTGCTGCCTGTCTGCTGGGCATTTTCACTGCAACATGGCCAAGTAGTGTGACCACATTTGCTAATACATACCTGTCAACAACGTGTTGAACGTGCGGAGCCAAGTTGCATTCTGAGACACAAATGTATGATATTAGGCACATTTTTCAAGTGTGATGCAAAAGATTTGCTCTGCAATGGCAGTTAATTGTGTATCAGAGTTGTTGCTGAATTTGTGAAATGTGCAAATAAAGGTCTTAGAGGAGGTGTACTATGGAATACAGTTGCAGTATGCCATGTGTTGATTAACTTCATAAACTTTTACATGTGTAGTCCTGTTCCACAAAATCAGTAGGAGTCATATCAATAATGTTTAATTGTACATCACACATTGCAATCAGTATCTGACTATGTATTGACAATAATGATGGGGATGCAGTTAGCTTATGACAACTGATCCAAATGCTCATGTCCCTTTATCAGAATCCTCTATAGAAATCCTCCCCGTTACCTGTGATGAACAACTACCATGTCATCATGAATTGTTCTTTGCTTTCTCTTTGATGTTGTATACCATGAATTACAGCAATGACTTGCCTCTACAGGTCATGTGTATTGTGGGTAAGTACATCATTACAGCTGTCTAACATTATCTTTCATGTGTCCATCCTGTTAAGAATTAGCCATGTACATATAGCTACCACTTGAGCTTGGGCATGCAGATCATGTCACCCAATTGTCATTTGTTACATGCATTTGGTATGGGAGAGCAGTGTCTCCTGTAGTGTCTGGTCATACCATTTACCACCCATGCTAGACATCATTCAGTTGTAGTCAGTATGGAGATGTTATCACAGCAGCCTGATATACATGTGATTTTATGAACTCAGTCACAGTGTATAATCATGGATGTCTTGCCTGTACAAGAGAGCACTGGAGTTGTTGTGATGCCTGCTTACTTCTGTATTCTACCCTCTTGCTTATGCATTCAAGGGTTGTGATGGCTAGTGAGACTGACAGCAGGTGTGCTTACCTACAGGTGATTATAAACACTAACTGTTGTTGCACAGATGGACTGCTATGATTTATGTCTTCACTAAACATCACCTGCAACCTTGTTGGTTTATTAGCCTTTTAATAGTTTTCCTGGGATTCTCCCAATGTTCATCCATTTCTGCACCTACAGTTCTGTGCTCACGCAAACAAGTGGCATGGCTCACTCTTCATCCATGCATGGATGCAACACACACACACACACACACACACACACACACACACACACACACACACACACACACACACACACACACACACACACATGCACACACCTCACGCTTTTATAGGAACTGTCTGTGCTAGATGTATGGGTGACTTTTGATGAAATCCTACTACAGCATTGCTGGCATACGTTCTTTGTGAGCATGTTGTGCTTTAATTACAGTCCATTTGGCATGTTAATCTGCTCATGCACGTGTCATTTGTTGTGATATAGCTTTACTTACTGTATAAATTCATATATCATTTCACTTTAAATGCCTGAAATTATGTTCCTTGCTACTATGTTTATGCTTACAGGACTGAGGCTTTACTCATGAATGCTAACCATTTACCTACCATGTATATAGGTATGAGAGTTGCTGTCAGTCACACAATGCTCAGTGGCAAACACCCTTAATGGAACATCATCACACATTTAACTCGTGGATTCTGTGGGAAATTGCATCTGCCCTCTCTGCTATGTATCTTCTACTCCAGAATTAGCCGATATACATACCTAATGTCATGATATCATGATGTGTACGTAGTAGCCTTTACATTTTGGACACCTTCTTGTATATCAGTGCCCCCCCTGGTTCCATTGTGTGGATTGCAACAATGCAGTATCCCTTGCCAATCTTAGTACCATACATGGACAGCCTGGCCAAGGCCATCCTCTTATTGTTTATGGCATATAGGTAGTGGAACATCACTACACAGTTCTAACACTTTGTGACAACTGTATATCAGTTGGTGGCTTGTCTTCCGACTGCTATACATTTGTCAGACCCTGTATATCAGTCAGTGGCTTGTCTACCCTCACAGCCTATGCAGCTCTTCCACAAGGTCCCTAATACTGTGGCTACTCCAGTGTCCCACCCTCAACTACACATCCTGTTTAGCCATGTCCCCTGCTCAAAGGTATAATGGACTACTGTAGGCAGGGTGACTTTCATTTGGTCTTATTATCTAGGCCATCTTCATACATGTGACTGCAGCACACATGCATATATATTTCACATAAAATGTATAAAATGCATGTTCATCAAACAAGACATTACTATGTGAATAACTGCTGTCCACAAGGAGCATGTGATACCATCTTGATTTGTGATGGGTCACCTGGAGCATGCCTGATATATCCCTGCAAAGGAATACATATGTCAATGTACATGACTATTGAATGGGATTTCAGTGCGAGTACTTCTGGAACATTTGGTGTAGTGTGAGTACTGATAATCTGATGTCAATCATACTGCATGTGGCAATGTGGTATCAGAGGGACCTATGCAGTGTACTTATGCACATTCATCTAAAGTTAGTGGTGTAGGGGTACTGTCAAGTGTGACTTACTGTATCTGATTACACCTTTGGTATACTTTAGATTGTGTCAAATATGACAGTGTCGCACACAGGTGTTATTATTCTATATGTCATGTACATACCTCTCAACCTGGAAACATCAAAAATCTGGACAAGGCCCATGAAAAATAGGTACAAATCTGTACGTTGATTAACATCTAATTTGCATATATAATTATGTAACCCCACCCACTCCAATGCAGTTGTGGGGATACCAACTTTCAAACGCAAACTGAAGAACAGACAACCAAAATATGGCACCAGAGTCCCCCTGCAGCCATTCCAATGTCCCACTACCTGGTGTTTTCTCCCCATTTACCATAAACACTAATATGTGTATACTGCTTTACTTCTACAATGATTATTTGGATTTTATTTTTTCATTTTGCAGCACAACAATGCACAAACACTAAGACATCTGCTAAACAAAGCAATACTGTCTCACAATGAAAACAGACTTGGCATTAAAACATCTCTGCCTTTGAAACATTCATTGAAATAGCTTTGAAACCCACACACCACATCCAAAGAAAATGCATCTGGCCAGTGGTGGATAAAGATTACCTTTGGGCTGTTTTCAAATCGTTGGCCCATTGCACACAAAACAAGAAACATACATGTGTTCTTTTCTTTGATACACCTTCCTGACTTTATTAAGTTATATTTCTTGTATAATACAGCACACTTGTTAGACAGAGAGCATTTTAAATTTATTGTTTGAACATTTTTCCAGTAGGCTGTACTGTAGGCAATGAAACAAAATGCATGAATCAATAATGACAAAACTGCCCAATTCAGAACATTTCCATCATAAAAGTCTACTTCTACACCCACACTATAAATAGAATGACAGTAGTGTAAGCCATAGGCATCTTGTACAGCTTCACACACTTATTTTCAACTTCATTTTTTTTGGGGGGGGGCAAAAGGTAAAAAACCAGGGACACATTTTAAACATTGCTTGTATAATTTTGTAAAGTTGCTAGAATAAAATGTGTTACCACCATGCATGTCACTGGCAAGTCTTTTGAACCCAGGACCCTATGCTCTAGGGTCAGAGTGACATACCACTATGCCAAATCAGCAGTTTCCTGAAAAAAAGGAAGACTGAAACTTAATGGCTATCATTTAGTGAATTCAGTTCTCAATTCTCACCATAGCTCTCAACCTCTTAGCATAAAAAAACCTGGACAAAGCTCACAAGTGGTGGTGGCTAGGGACTTACCAGGGACACGTTTAAACATTGCTTGTATAATTTTGGAAAATTGCTAGAATAAAATGTTGTATTACCACCATGCATTTCACTGGCAAGTCTTGAACTCAAGACACTATGCACTACAGACAGAGCAACATACCACTATGCCAAATCAGAAGCTCCCTAAAAATTAGGAAGACTGAAACGTACTGGCTATCATTTAGTGAATTCAGTTCTCACTTCTCACCATAGCTCTCAACCTCTTAGCACAAAAAACCTGGACAAAGCCAATAATGGGGGGAATATAAATTCAGTTCTCACTTCTCATTCACCATAGCTCTCAACTCTTAGCACAGCAAAACTTGGACAAACAACAAAGCCAGTAATGGGGGAATACAAATTCTGTTCACTTCTCACCATAGCTCTCAAATCTTAGCACAAAGAAATCTGGGCAAAGCTCAGAAGTGGTGGTGGCTAGGGACTTTAGGCTCTTTTTACCCTGTACCAAAGGTACATGGTTTGAGCCTGAATACCTCTAACCACCAGGCGTATTACATGGGGTCATTTACACACACACACCCCTTACTTGAGTCCAATACTTCATTTCCAACGAGAGTCCAACAATCCACGAAACGAGTGCTGCAATCCAAATCTACACTTCTCCCAAACAAAACGAGTGCTGCTGCCAATAATCCACTTCACTTTCCTTAGATAAATCCAAAACTGCACTGCTGCCAATAATCCACTTCACTTTCCTTAGATAAATTCAAAACTGCACTTTCCCCAAAACAAGTGCTGCTGCCAATAATCCACTTCAAAACTGCTGTTTCTCGCCGCTCGCATTTACTGCTGTTTCCCGCTTGCATTTAATGCTGTGCTGTTTGATAAATCCAAAATTGCTGATAGCCAAATGAGGGCTGCTGCCTAAAATCCACTTCAAAACTACTGTTTCCCACCACTCACATTTACTGCTGCTTCCCGCTTGCATTTGCTGCTGTGCTGTTTGATAAATCCAAAATTGCTGTTCCTGCTTGCATTTGCAGCTGGAAATGATGATGCGAGCTCCTTGAGCTCAATTCTGACTGGCTAATAGCCCTGATGGGGCTGACATCATCGTGCACATGATAACGTCAGCTCAGACAGCGCAATATTCAAAAAAATAAATAAACCAAAAGTAAAAAATTGGAAATGAAGGGGTGCCACTCGGGAATAGTGGCACCCCTTCATTTGGACCCCAAAATTTGGTAAAAACCGAGTAATTCGGTATGGTCATGTGTAGGCATATGATGATTTGTAGTGCTGTGATAAATGGTGCAGAAATGTACAGTGATGTATAATACCGGCAGTATCAGAGTGCACCATAAGGCTGATGTTGTAAAAAGTGGTTTAGAGTCATGTAATGATTTTGCCATAATAATAGTATAATGGTTGACCACAGGCACAGTTGTATCATGTGTGCAGTAGTACTACATAGAGGTGCTGAGGAACACTGAGGTAGGAGATGGAGAGTGTTCCACAACAGGTCTTGTGCTTCTTCTAACAGGAAATTGCTTCTCTGTGGCAGGAGGTTTTGAGCACATGCCATGATGCAGCTATAATCCTCCAGGAGCTACACCACTTAGAGCAGATTGAGTAGATAGTAGTGGAGATCTGCTTAAAAATGATGGACATTATGTGGGTCACTGAAGACAGAATGTTGTGGTATGTAGTATCACTGATGAATTCTCGGCAGCAGGACCTGAAGAGCAGATACTGAAACCCCTGGCTTGATTTCTCATCCCATACCACAACCACCACACCTACCAATTATCCGACATCCACCTTCCCAGAAGACCATTATGCCAATTAAAGCAAATATCAAATGGTCTAAGAAAGGAAGGTAACATTCCATTATATTAATGTCCTTCTTCATCCCTTGATTTTTTATGTTCTGTGTATTATTTTTCATTTCAATGTTTGGTACAAGATATTTAGAAATATTTTTCTAGGAAGTTTCTTTTGCATGTCATTTCTGTGGTAACTTAATTTTCACATTTTTTCTGCATGTTGACATTGCAGCTATAGTGTTGAATGCTCTTCAGGTCCAGGTCAACACTATATGACAAGATATGTGGGACAGTCTTTGTTTGCATATAGTTCATGTGATTTGTAGGTTTCTCTTTAACACATTGTTTGCTGATAAGACCTATGACCACAAAACCTGTTTTCCTTATACTGTATTGGTCTGTTTGCTCACCAAGTGGTGACAGCCTTGCAGCCTATATATTTCCATATGGGTGAGGGATGAATAGTAGGAGCATTATCATTCTTGGGATATATTTTTTTTTTCTTCACTTTAACCCTACCTTGTTTCCCATCTGTACATGTCCCCTAAAGGTTGAATAGGTTAGTGTCCAATGGGCATCTAAAAGGCCATGCCTCCTCCTTCCTTGAGTGACTTCACCTCATCAGCAAAAGTGCACCTTTTGTAAGTAAGGGATTCAGAACAGAGAACCCCCTTTGGACATGCATTGCTCAAACCCCCCTCCAGAGAGAGAAGTAAGACGGCATTGCTTCTTCAGCCCTATCTGTTTCTGGCCTGAGTCTTGCTCATCTGAGTTGCTAATTGAATCTGGAATGTCTAAGTCATAGTCAGGGTTTCATCACTGTACACTATTGAGCTGTTTGAGCAGTATATCATTTTCATCTGTCATCCATTTTGACATGTACATCACATTGCAGTAAATATGGTGATGACAGAAGCATACAATATGCCTATCCAGTTTGCCCTTTTAAGTGCCTCTCCTTCATCCATACCCTCCCTGTTATCCTTTCTGCAATTATCTAATGTCCTCTTGAATGCATCAGTATGTTACATCTTCACCATCACCATTCTGGTAGCCCATTCCATAGATCCATGAGCATGTTAGTAAAAAAAGTACTACACAGACCCAAAGAGTAGCTAGCCCCTACAATTTGCCACCTGTGTCCCTTCTTCCTCGTCTGACCTTATTGTTCGGATAGACCCCTTCACATCCTTCTGACATGATCTTGTGTACCAGTATCATGTCTCCTCTGTTGGTTCTGGTTTCAAGCGAGAAAAGCTCTTTTTACTTCAGTCTCTGGTCATATTCCTACCCCTGCATTACATGTATCTTTCTGGGAGCTTTTTTGTATTTATTCCAATAGTTTGATGTCATTTGTCTTATAATGTCCTCCAGAACTTTATACAGTATTCATTGGGTGTTCTGAAGAAGCCAATGTAGAGTGGATGCATTGCTTTTTTGCTTCTGGGGTCTACCCATATAAGGATACATTTCATCACTTGCTGCTGCCACTGCCCTCTCACTCTGCTCTCAGTGGTCCAATGTAGTTATAATCAATACCCCTTCCCCGATCCTTTTGATGCTCTGTTGTCTCAGTTCTACACTTCTACACCTACTAGCTGATAGATCACAGCAGGGTTGCTGTACATGTGAGACACAACAACCCTGCAGATAGATCACAGTAGGATTGTTGTGTGTCACATGCACTACTTTGCATTTGTTTGCACTGAACCTTAGCTGACACCTTTCTGCCCTGTTGTTCAGCTGTTCCAAATCCTTCGCTGATCTCTTCTACCACTCTCCACTGCTGTGCCTATCTCTCTTTCTCTGTCATAATTCAGATTATATCCTTTTTGGTAAGCTTTTTGAGGTTATTTGTCATTATGATATGGTACTTATGGCTGCATCAGTACTGTAAGGTTTATTAGGCTTTTAGAAAGAATGCATATGTGAATCATATGATATACAGTTCAGTGTAGCCAGACATTAAAATATTTAAATCAATACATTCTATATATTAGGGGTGAGCAAAATTTCAAGTT
This sequence comes from Protopterus annectens, assembly GCF_019279795.1. Lineage (NCBI taxonomy): Eukaryota > Metazoa > Chordata > Ceratodontiformes > Protopteridae > Protopterus > Protopterus annectens. The sequence goes on from NC_056746.1 coordinate 384,555,391, forward strand.
CCCATAAACCCAGAGAACACTGCTGCCTAAGCAGAACTTTTCACAGAAAATGTGTAGAAGCATGTTAATAGCTGCATAGAAGCAGCTGTACTCACCAAGAAGAAGTACAGAACTAACTCAAAAAATAAGCCACCCTGGTGGAATCACAAAATTAATAGGTTGTATAACAAAAGAAAGACAATCATGGCAAAAATTAGGAGGTGCAGCATCCAGTAGGATGAAAGCACTGTCATCAAACTAAACAAGCATCTCGGAGGAAAAATAAAGTCTACCAAAGCCAAATTTGAGATAAATTTGACCTCCCAGGCCAAGGACAACCACAAGGCATTCTTCAGCTATGTCCACAACTTCAAAGGCAATACACAATTGTGTGCAGAGTGCATTGTAAATGGAGCCACCTATACTGAGCCAGAAGATATGGCAAACCTGCTGGCAGATAAAGTCATCTCCAACTTTACCCATCTCTCCCCCTCAATCTTCCCTCAGGAAATACCATCAAATATAACGCCCCCTGCAATCACTAGAGAACAGATCCTTAATGCTCTCACTGCATCAGTGGGTCCAGACAATATTCCAGGATGCCTTCTAAATAGCATAAACATGACCTATCAGGGTGTCTGGAATTGCTATTTAACTATAGCCTCCAAACAGGCTTCGGACATCATCAATGGAGAACAGCAACAGTCATCCCTCTGCACAAAGGTGGGCCATCTACAGACCCGGGAAACTAGAGACCCATAAGTCTCACTAGTCTTATATGTAAAGCCATGGAAAGAATTATCATAGAAATGATCAATAGTGATATAGTAAACCTCCAGACACTGGACCCAACCCAGTTTAGTTCTGTCAAGGGCAGATCATGCCTACTCAACCTGGTGGACTTCTTTGAAAAGGTCACCAAAGCAATGGATGTGGGCAAAATGGTTCACACTGCCTACCTTGACCTGGCCAAGGCATTTAACACAATACCCAACTTGGGTATTGTCAACAAACTCAAGAGGTTAGGTACAAACTCGTATGTCACCCGGTAGATAACCAACTGACTCACAGACAGGACCCAGGAAGTTAAAATTGGGGAGTCCACCACTATAAAGAGGTCAGTCACAAGTGGAGCCCCTCAGGGATCAGTCCTTGGACCACTCCTTTTTATTTCTCTGAAGCCAAGGCCAATGTCACTGGTCTTTGGCTGACTAAATTTGCAGATGACTGTAAATTAGAAGCTGTCATTGAATCCCACACTGACACAAATGTTCTCTGGGAGGGGCTGACACAGACAACTGGTGTCAGAGCCATGGAAACTAAATGCCAAGGAATGCATAATAGTATCCTTCGGGAAGTCATCCACCCCTGGTAACTGTCATATTAACAACACACCCCTTAGAGATGACCAGTAGTCAGGGACTTAGAGACACATATAGATAGTAATTAGCCTTTGACCATCACATGTCTACAGTAATGAGGAAATCATTGTATGTCATGCAAATTATAAACAAAGGTATGGCATCTAAGTTCAAGGAATTCATTGCTACACTGTATTTAGCATTCATCAAACCTATCATTGAGTACAATGCCCCCTTTGATATGTACCTAACCAGGCATATTCAACAACTGGAATGTCCACTGAGGTTCCTCACTAAAAGAATACAGAGCTTAAGTAAAATGTCCTTTGCAAACCGCCTTAAGGCTCTATCCCTGTATTATGTCTCCTACAGGCTTTTGAGGGGCAATCTATGCCTGACATGCAGGGCATTGTCAGACCCCACTCTGATGGACCTCCTGTATTTCCACAAAACAAACAGCACCAGAATTACCCATTCTAAAGACTTAAACCTTGCCTGTGATATGAATGAGATCTGCTGAAGAGACAGGTATGTATCCGAGAGATTACCCCATTGCTGGAACAGGCTTCCCATCCATGTGAAGCAGAGTTCCTCCTTAAATCAATTCAAGTTCAACTTGGATAATTGGATGAGGAACAGGAAATTCATCCCTGGTTTCACACCTGTGTCTCTAATGGACACAGGCAACCTGTAAATGGTTCATTTTCCAGGCCCTAGAGTATAAATGCTTCATCTCCCAAGCCCCTGCTTTTACTTATCAAGGGTATCAGAACATGTTAGAGACTTGGGATGCATGGTTATGCTTAAAAAAAACTTGTGGTCATTAGCCTAGTGAACACATATGAACCTATGAACTTATGAGCAGCATTCTACTTTTTCCAAGGATGATACACAATATAAAGAGAGGATGATTAACTTTAACAATTGGCTTAGTTACTGGTGTCATTCTAAGAAGATCCAACATTTGTCTGCCTGGGAAGACATGACTAATAGACAACACTGTCTTGCCAAGTGTGGTCTGCACCTGTCCATGCTTTTGGATATTAGTTAAACATTATCCATTCCAATAGTGTTTTTTAGGCAATGCCATCCTGATAAACCATCCAACATAGAAAATTCTACTCGAAATAAACTAAAGGTGCTACTGCTCACTGATAGGAACCTCAACAACTAGCTGCACTCCCTGGAAGCATTCCTCACAATTAAGAGTGTTGACATCTGTGAATTTACTGCAACATGGTTTAAAGTTGTGGAAAGCACCCCAGCAGTGCAAGGCTGTAGTGCCTTCCACACATTTAGACCAGATACAGGGCAAGAAGGGACAAGAGGTGGAGTTGTATCAACCTACATAAAAAGTAAGCAGACCTTAAGATTGCTCAAACAATATGACTCACTTGAGCTATTCCATGTTCATCTAACCTTAGGTGAAATCCCATACCGTATCCTTGCTAGTTATAGACCCCTGTTATTTACCCATGATAACCATGCCATGTACTTTAATGTACTGGAGTCACTCACCATTCAGTCTAACACCATATTCCAGGGTGATTTCAACTATCCCACCATAAACTGGGATACATGCACAACCATTAACATGTAGGCTCAAATATTCCTGCATTTTGTCAATGCAAACATCCAGGAACAGCTAATCTGCATACCTACAAATATCCTGGATCTGGTACTTACAAATATCATAGAAAGTTGCACCCTTCCTGGTGTAATGTCCTCACTGGTCAGATCAGATCACAAAATGGTCAGGCCTGAAATAAATATAAAACCTGAATTCCATGCAAACTCCAGAACCTTTAAGAACGTTTCCAAGGCTAACTACCTCCTATTAAGCGATGGTATAGCTAAATTCCAAGGCCCACAAACTCAGAGAACATTGTGGCTTATGCAGAAGTGTTTACAGAAACCATGTGCAAGCATGTAAATAGCTGCATAGAAACAGCAGTACCAAACTGAAATAAACTTAGGAAAACTCCAAAACTAATACCTTTGGTGGACCCCTAGTATAAAGAGGTTATACAACAAAAGAAAGAAAATGCTGTCTGAAAATAGGAAGAGCTATGCCCAACAAACAAAAAAACTCCTTCATCAATCTTAACAAGCAACTCAGGGGACTAATCAAGTCCAAGCTAACTTCAAGGTAAAAAGAGCTTCCCAACCTAAGGATAACCATAAGGTATTTTTCAGTTATGTATGCAACCTTAAGGGGGACAACTAACAGTGCACCTAACTAACAGTAAAAAGAACTCCCCATAACGAACTGTAGGATATAGCAAATTTGCACCTATTTCACCCCCTATCACTCCCAGGTACTCTCTCCAGGAAATATCCTCTACCATTTCTCCCTCAACTATCACTAAAGAACAGGTCCTTACTGCACTCTCCAAAGCTGAAAACACTGCATTAATGCTTCCCAATAACATTCCAGGATGCCTCCTAAATAGCTTGATATATGACCTGCTATACCCACTAAAATCTCTATTCAGAACCACAAAACACCAGCAAAACACCCGAGGAAGTTATTTCACCTTGTTTTTACCCTGTGCACTTTACCTTATTCTTTATCATGATGTACTTATTTTTATGTCCCTTTAAGAGAGCTATGGTAATTAATTATGATGATTTTTAGTTACTAGTAGGGTTTGTTTTTACCTTATTTAAATGTGACTGTGTTGGATTTTATTATTCTGATGAAGTCTTTGGGTTAGGAGACAATAGCGCTTAATCAGTAAAATATTATATGTGACTTTTCGGGCATCCTAGTATCTGCAACCAGCCTGGTTGCTTTTTTGTGGTTAAGTGCAGCTTTTTTCTCAGCTCAATCCATTTCTTGTGTTATTAGTGCAGCTTTTATTGGATATGGCTGCCCCAGTAGAGCGTTCCAACATAGGGTGTAATTGTGACAGGCAGAACTTGCTGGGTGAATTGACCAAGCTAATTAGTTTGTTTTCCCATCTGGTAGTGGAATGGTGAGACATGGTTTTACAAATGAAACACCAGATTTTGGTGGTAATTGGCCAAACAATGTTGAGTTTCATTTGGATCAATGGGACAATTTTGACTTCAACCAGTGGTTTGCTCGAGTGAACTTTAACCAGAGGGTTAATATGACTGATGGTGATATAGCCTACCAAGGTATGTGTTACAAATTAAAGGACAAACAGCTAAAATACAAATCTCTTATTTTAGAAAACTGATACTTACAGGAATGTTTAGTATTGAAGGAGGTTCCTAAGGGGCTGAGAGTCAACAAATTTCCTAACAATGTGGAAGCCGGTTTAGATTTTCATAAGGAATTGATAGAAATTTTAAATGGCTGTGGCTTGGGTATTATTTGTGCCATTATTAAAAATAATGAGAGAATTATTAATAAACTGCACAAGGACATTTTAAATTTGAGCAAGTGTAATCAAAATGACTTAATGTTTAGTTTGAATGATTACAAGTACAGGTATTTTGTTATTTGTAAAGATGTGGACAAGGCTGTTGAGAAAATTAAAAGTAGGAAATTATCTAAGTTAGAAATAGACAACAAGGATTATAGGGAAGTAAAGCTTATGAACTTGCCCTTCCAAAGGGAAGGAGAACATTTATACAGGGTAATAATTGGGACCATCATGAGCCCCATAATAGAGGGAGTGATACTATCCCAGAAAATAATTACAACCAAGGAAGAATTGTCCCTTTAGGATCACTGCCCTTGGGGAGGTCACCCCACCTACAGAACCAGAATCCCTGTCCCACATACGCTGAAGTAACAAACAGAGAACCACATGGGCAGTTTCAATGTTCGGGAACTAACAGAACACAGAGGGGCAGTAGGAGATAGTGACCACTGGGGCTTCTTGTAATATTGGGGATAGAACCATATTACCCCTTTCACATGTTATCCATAAAGATTAATGTATAGTAACTTGTGACCACTTTCAAGTTTTTAATTACAGTGATTTGGGCATAAATGCTTCACACTTTGAATTGTTTCATAATGGTTTTACCTACATTCCAACTAGGGAGGTAGACATTAGTGAACTTCTAGATTTAAAGTGTTTTGTGAGGAAAGTCAATTTTGAGGACATTTTCACTGCTGCTACTAACAATTATTCCTTTAATAGGCTTCAGAAAAGCAGTTAGCCAACCCACCTTTAAATCCTATGCTGAGTAACTTTGAAACATTGGTAGATAATGACATTAGGATTTTTGCAAAAATGAAAAGAAAGTTTGATAATAATCTAACTCATCAGGAGGTGAATATTCTTAAGGACTTTAATAACAACAAGGATCATAGAATTATGAAACCAGATGGGGGGCTGGAGTGGTGATTATGGAGTAATGGTCCTATTCTGCTAAAATCTTGGAAATCTTTAATGCTGAAAACAGGTATGCACAAGTGTCATGTAATGAAATTTTTTGCAGGGGTCTATTGATAAAGGATTATATGATTTTCTAAAAGAGTAAAAACCTTTCATACCTAGCATTTTTGGCATTCTTAAAGTCCACAAAAGTACCACCGACCCCCCCCCCTTTGAGGCCTATAGTTTCATCTGCAGGGTCCAAAACACAACCATTAGCTATTTTTGTGGACACAAAATTAAAACTTTTTTATAGACTATATAACCATATTTTGGTGGATTCCTGGGATTGTTTGGTCAAAATTGGCAACCTAAAATTTGACCCAGGTTATTATTTCATTACTATTGATATAAAGGACCTTTTTCAGTTATACCCCATACAATAGGCTTACAATGGTTTGAAGAAATCTTGGTTGAATTTGAATTTATATCCCCTAATGATTTCAGACTAGTTTTGGAAAATATAGAGTTGGTACTCAAGAACAACTTAATTCATTTTGAAGGCGAATAATACCAGCAAATGGATGGTATGGCTATTGGCGCTTCTTGCAGCCCATTTTTGCCATTATTGTTTTATTATATTGTGAAAAACATTTTGTATTTCCATCTTGTTTTTTTTATACATTCAAGCATATTATTGGTTTTTAGATGATATTTTTATAGTTTGGAGATGGAATGTTGAGGAAAATGATGTCTTTATGACATTTATAAACAGCACCACTGAGTTTCTTACCATTACTCACAGTGTGGAGAGTTTGGACATACATTTTTTGGCCATTAGAATTTTCAAGGATGTGGAAAATTGTACATTTGTATTTACATTTTAAAAAGACAATTTTTCTAATTCTTATTTACATTTTAAAAGTAATCATCCATTTAACCAGAAGAAAGAGATAGTGAAGAGGAGATGGTGAGGGTTGCTAGAATGACTTCTGTCAAGGAAGATTTATTGGAGGAGTTCAATTTTATTGAATCTTTATTCTTGACCAGAGGTTAGCACAAAACCCTTATTAAGTCATTAAAAGATGAAATTTTAGATGGATGGGGTAGTAAATTTGTACCTTTGATTAGTTCATCTCAATCAGCACTCCATACCACTAGCCCTCTTTTTCAAGATGGAGAGAGGTCCATGATTCAGAAGGAATCTTCGACATCAGGAACTTACCTAGTTCTTAGGTATAACCAGGACACAGGAAATTAGAAATATTTTTTCCAAGTATTGGGATATGTTTGTGTCTATGCCCAACAGTTTAAAAGTGTTTGAGGAAACCATTAAAATTTAGTTATAGTAGAGGTCCCAACACAATGAGTATATTTGAAAAGGGGACAAACTCCTGTGGAAGGGCCATTAACAGAACAAAATATGGCGTGTATAAATGTGGGAGGTGTCCACAATGTCATTTTACAGCCAATACCGGGGAGATGTCCCTCCTGGGCTAGACACCAAACTAATTCCTGTTAGATATTATAATTGTTATTCTAGGGAAGTGGTTTATTTAGAATATTTTGTTTCTTGTTCCTTGTATTATGTAGATAAGACAGAACATAATTTAAAGCAGAGGATTTATGAACATCTATATGAAATTAATGGGAAAAAAAGAATCCACTGCTTTATATAGACACAGGTTTGCAAAAAGGCTGACTTTAGACTTTGGGTGTTGGAACAAGTCATACCCCATGAAAGAAGGGGTGTATGGGGGCTGAAATTGGAATATTGTGAGTTTAAGGGGGCAACTACATTTAAATGCAAGGGTATCTCCTGGCTTAAATGATTATTATTATATAAGCATTAGAATATTAAAATGGTCATTGCTATATGTTTTGATTTTACCTCATTGCACATTTTTATATATTTTCATATAGATTTTAAGAGAGTCTGATGTATGTCCTTTTACATATATTTATTTACACAAACATATATGCTTTTTAGCCTGTTTTTTATCTGGGATTTCATTTTTTTACCTTGTTTATTTTACCTTGTTTTTATACTGTGCACTTTACCTTGTTCTTTTTTCTGATGTACTTATTTTGATGTCACTTTAAGAGAGCTATGGTAATTAATTATGATACTTTTTAGCTACCAATAGGGTTTGTTTTTGATTTATTTAAATGTGATTGTGTTGGATTTTACTATTCTGGCAAAGTCTCTGGGTTAGGAGATGAAAGCGCTTAATCAACAAAATATTATATGTGACTTTTCAGTCGTCCTGGTGTTTGCAGCCACCTAGTTGCTTTTTGTGGTTTACTGCAGCTTTTTTCCTGGGCTAAATCGATTTCTTGTGTTATTGGTGTAATTTTATAGGTGGTAAGAAGCTGCATATATGTTAGCAATGGGGAAGTTCAAACCAATTTAGGGTTTTCAGTGCTATACAGTGGTAGGTTCTGAAAGGGGTATTTGCTGCAAATTTAGCAAGTGTGTTATACCATTGCTCAAATTTTGAGTTTTGTGATGTCTGAAGGTTAGTAAGAATGTGAGCACCATAAAAGTGTGGGGAGGAGATAAGTAGTGGCAAATGTAGCTAAAGTCATGCTGGTGAGAACGTTTTTAGTTCTATAAAGCATCCCTAGTTTTCAATCAGTTTTTCTTATACAATTTTGTATATGCATGTGACAAAGGGAAATACTGCCAGCCCAGCTATCTGGAATTTTGTAAATAATTCTATATCATTTGTAAATATTGATATGATTTATACAGAAGTGTGTGTAAAGTACTGAGCTAAAATGTAACCACAGCATGTCCTACTGGAATAGAACAGGAATGTACTTGCACTATTGTGGTTCTTTAGATGTATATGTTTAATGGAAAGTGGAACACAGGAGGTTAACTTGAAAAAAATTCAGAGAAAATAGTTGAAATTAAATTGTTTCATAACCACGTAATAAAAGGGATGGTTATCTCTCAGTTTCAGTGCAGTAGCAGACACAATGTCTAGAGACAGACGTTTTTTGTATTGTCTTGAAAGAGAAGTAATTACTAGGTTTAATGTGTTTTATTGTTTTATGACTTCCAGGATCTGTAAACATCTGATATATATATATATATATATATATATATATATATATATATATATATATATATATATATATATATATATATTTCACAGGGAGATGATAAAATTCTGTTAGTTTCTGACAAAGGAGGTTTAGCTTGGGAACTGAAGTCAAGTGACAAAAAGTGATGTCATCCAAGCTAACCCATCAGTAATATTTGATATTAATTTAAGAGCTCTCTCAGAGAGAGACTGTGCATTTTGTATTTTGTCTTTGACTTAACAACATCAGCTGGAAACATACACTCACTTCTGCACTTGCCTTGCTGTTAGCACATTTTTAGGGCATAGTAACTCTTTTAGATTCAGATAGGAATATAGTAAAGTGTAGCTTAGGTATTTTCTTTATTTATGTGAGATTGTCCTGCAATGTTGTTTTAAATATTTCCTGTGATTTTTAACTCTGGTGTAAATGATTACTTACTGAGTATTGTCTTGTTCTTTTATTATTTATTATTAAATATATTTTAACTTTTTAATTGTGGCCGGTCTGTTTAGAGATATGTAAGCTCTTATTGTACTTGCATATTTATTTGGTGACACTGTACAGGCTACACCTAAATAGCCTTGCTCTTGGTCAGACTACCATTTGGATTAATAGTAACATTACACAGTAGGACTGGACACCCTTTGCTAAGGGCCTTAAAGTAGCTGATACAAGTTGGCTGGTGGCAGTAAAAAATACTTTATAATCTGGGCAGAAGGGAGCATAGCTATTAAACCTATGCCAGCCTTTCCCAGGTGTGTGTGTGTTTGTGTGTGTGTGTGTGTGTGTGTGTGTGTGTGTGTGTGTGTGTGTGTGTGTGTGTGTGTGTGTGTGTGTTTATATATAAATCAAATCTCAAGGAGTGTGTGTGTGTCAGCTACTTGGGCAAGGACACAATGTACTGGTTGGACAGAGAAGGTACTGGAGATCTTGGTTTTGCCATTCAGCTGAGATCTCAGTTCTATACCTGTGCCAGTGGGGAGTCTTATTGGGGATCTGGAGAAAGAGGGAGAAATCAGCCCCAGACTCACTGTGATCTCTGTGTGCTCTTAAGGGAAATTGCACTTTATTGTGTGTGTCTACTTGTCATCCTCCCAGTATGTATGTTCCCCACTGTTGCCAGTGGTGAGGATTAAGGCTCCTTGATTACTGGGCTAGTGCAGGGGCGTCACAATGCATATTGAATTTAAAATCATCTGCTAACATCCTTAACAATTTGCTGTCAGAAATGACTTCAATGGTTGTAATACTAAGGAGTACTTTACATTTTGTTTTTCATAGGAGAGGGATTTTTTTATTGTTGATCGTGAGTTGTGATTATAAAGCCATGTTTTGCTTGCTGTTAAAGCTTTCTGAATAATTTTTTGGAAGTGTAACATGTTGTCAGATGCGCAAATGAGTGTGGCATCATCTGTTTACTGTATTTGGGAAGCCTGTTTGGATGTGTGGGGGTATTGGTGGGAATGTTAATGAGGAGGGGACTAAGGATAGAGTTTTGTGGTAAACCAGTGGTGACTAGGAGGTATGCAGAGATGGTGGAGTGCCATTTTACTGACTGATACATGTTAGACAGGTAACTTTTGAACCATAGAATGGTGGGCTGAGAGACACCTAATGAGGGAATTCGAAGTAGAAGTTTGCTATGACAAACTGTGGAGAAGGCTTTAGACAAGTATGGAAATAAGGGAGAGACTAGTTTGCCATTATCTCTAGCTTTATTGACAGTATCTGTATAGATTAGAAGTTCAGTGTTAGCACTATGAGAAGGACGGAAGCCATGTTGTGTGGGGGATAGAAGTTCTTCCTTTAGCAGATAGTTTAGCAATTGTTTTTGAATGCATTTTCAAGTATTTTTGAGAAGGGTGGTCAGACTGCAATAGGTCTAAAATTAGTAATGTCTGTTGAATTTCCTCTTTGTGGAGAGGGATAATGTGTGACTTTTCCAGAGAGAGGGAATGTGGGATTCCTGGATTGGCCTATTTATAAGGATTGAGACAGGGTATGCAATGCTATTGGCTGCTGTTTAAGGTATTCACTTGGAAGGTATTCAGCTGACATAGAGCATGGTTTGAGTTTGTTAAAGAGTAGTTTTATACAGGATGTGGCCACAGGTTTGAAGATGAAACTGGATGTGGTGATTTTGTTTCATATTTGGGGAACCATACATATAACCTCCCATTGCTCCTCTTTGAATTGCTTATCAAATCTCTCTTCCATATCCTTTTTCCCTTCCTCTGGCTGATTCTTATATTTATCATACAGTATTTTATATGCCCTACTAATTATTCCATTTTAAAGCAGCTTCTGTTCTAGATTCATTTAAAAACTCAGCCACTGCAGGTCTTTTATTTAGGGTTCCCTTATCCCTTTCTGTTTGTCCATTCTCTGATATCAATCCAGCAGTGCAACTTCTGTTGAATTTTATTCAGTCAGATGCTTCCTGAGGAACTCCATTCATCTCCCTCAATGCTCTTTACTCAGCAGATGTTTGCTGGTAGGCACTATGAATGGTGCCTGTCATCCCTATTCTTTGCCTTTTTCTCATTGTCTTTCAACCTGGCAGAACTACTATGTCACCTTCCAGAAGGTGGTAGAAGTTCTCTGATGCCTTGTTCTTTGCCTCTTTGTCAGCCAGCCAGTATTCCTCCTTAGCCTGGTGCATGTTTTCTTTCTCCCACTTTGTCCTACACTCCTTTCTTTTGATAACCTTCTAGACTTCTGCATTCCACCAGTTCTCCTTATGTACCTTATTTCTACACCTGACTCAGTCCAATGCTTTTGCTCCTGTCAACTTCCAGGTCTTCAATGCATTCTCTGTTGATGTTAGAGATTTCTCTGACCACTGCATGCATCTAATTTTGGCCACAATTGGTTTATGCTGGGAACTGACCATTTCATTAGGGATGCCTTTGCAATCTCTGTTTCAACCCTAGTGACTTGTTCTTACCATAAGGAAATCCACTTCAAATGTATACTGACCACTACTCTATGTACTCTGTGGCTGTCTGTCTTGGTGAGCCATGTGCTGCTGGTCACCATTAAGTCTTTTGCTAGACACAAATCCAGAATGACCCAATCCTTCATTACTCCTGTTCTCCAAAATATCCTCTTAGTTCTGCCTGTCATGATATGAGCATTCAGATTACCCATTATCAAGACAACTGATTTTCCCTGTTTTACTGAGGCAGCCATGTAACTGCTGCCCACATGTCTTCTCATCCTTACCACTGAGTCCAGCAGTGGAGTGTATGCTGAAATAATGAATATTGCCACATCTTTTCAATACAGTCTGATTGACAGGAATCTCTCATTGATTCTGATGACATCCCAAACTGTCTTCAGAAGCATTTCCCTCACCGTGATTCCCACATAATTCTATTCTGTACACCTCCAGAGTAGTGGACTCTGTATCCTAGGCCAAGAGACTTCACAGCATGGGCCTCCCACCTCAACTCCTGGATATACAAAATATCCAGTCTCCTTTTTAGCATCATGCCATCCACTTCTAAGCCACACCCAACACTGAACTTATGTTCAGTGCAGCAATCCTTAGTTCCTTGTTGGCAGTTTGCTTAGTTTTATATCAAACTGTCACTCCACAGAGCTATTCTAGGCAACCCAGTCTAGGCAACTGGACATGATCTAGCTAGTAGCTAACTATCTTAGCTTTATGGAGAGCACATGCTGGCCAATAAAAGGCATAGATCAGAATAGGTGGGTCTGGTCCTCAACCCACTTAGCACTGTCAAATACCAATGGCCCTTTCTGGTGGCTTTATTTAACTTGACCATATCATCTTGTGCCAGTTACACTACCAAATGGCTAGAGACAGTTGTTACACAACCCAGCGGCCTGTGCAGATACAGCAAACAACATGTAGTCTGTGTTCCCCAATCAGGAATATACTGCATGCAACAATTGAAACCTAAAGTAGTTGGTCTCATATGACTGTTCCCCCAGTTACTACCTAGAGTCTATGTTGCTGCCAACACTTCCATGACTGTTCATTTTTTGGTTGCATGCTGTTAGCAGACCTGTGTTCTGAGGAAGTCCAATTGTTTGTTAGGATAAAAGCAGTTAACTCTATTAAAGTTATGACTGACTCAAGTTTGTGAGTTTGACTTTGGCATAATAATTTTGCTTTATTACAGTACTTTTTTGCGATCATGTATAAACACACACACGCACACACACACACACACACACACACACACACACACACACACACACACACACACACACACACACAGTATACATACATTTAAACACAAATTCAGATGGTCAAGCAGAAAAAAAGGTAATACAGCACTTTGAAAGTTAGCTGATCCCACCTTACCAGCTTTCTTTTTCTGTACAAGTTCATGGAACAGCAGGTATTAAGGAATTTACCCAAAGCTCTTTCTCCACTGTAATGTGATCACAAAACTGGTATATATAATTACCAGGTGGTGTTGAGTGAAGCTCTCCCATATGTCATCATATGGAAATATTGATCTGAATACCTTTTCTATGCATCTCTTGACCATCACCGTTCTCAGTCTTTGTTTTCTTAAAATAGTACTGATTGTGATAATTCTAGTTCACTTCTTGGATTTCAATGTTTTTTGTTATATAAATGTCTGCACTTTCTACTATTTAGCTTTCCATCATCAGCATAAAAAATTGGTTTGGCAGTGCGACCAACTACAACTTCAGACTAACTTTTCCATGGCATTTCTATTTATATATATATTTTGTTACCAGCTTGTAAAATTGGAAGTCATCTATAGTTTCTAGCATAACAGTATTTCTGTTTTCATTGATTTCTCTGCATCATATCTTTGAATTTGCATTAATTTCAAGGCATTCTTAACATAAATCAAGTGGCTGGCACTTGGTATAGTGGGATAAAACTGGGAGTACATTGCAGTCAACTCAAGTTTGATTAGTAGCTTGGCTGCCTGTAGAAGAAAACTGGGGAAGATGGGAGTGAGCAGTTGCTGCCAGCTCATCCGTCCTGGATATGGGAGGCAGCAGTGTCTCGCCAAATGGGCAACATCTGTTGGGAGTATGATATTCATCTAGTGGAGTTCTGAACCATCAGAGCACTATGCAGCATAGGGTAAATTGGCATGTGGAGATGTTTCTCCTTGGGGGACAGCATTTATGAGCTTGGATGAAATGCCAAGGGGAGAGAGTATTGCTTCCAAGGTTAGAGGGTGTGCCTCCCCCTAGGGCCCACATGCTGCCCTCTCCTTACCATCTGAGTCTCATCAGGGAATGAATGGTCAGTTGGGGTTCCTGAACCAAAATGAATGGTCTCTAAGGCTCTTGCCTAGCCCAGGAATACTTGGCTCCCATTATGCTGGAACAAATGTGCCAAATGGATGAAAGTAGAAGAGCCATCAGGCAAGAACCTGGGGGAAGTAAAAAAAAAATAGTTGAGATAAGCCACTTGCTTTTTCAACCTTCTGACTTTTAAAAGCTGAGATGATGGAATGAGTTCTGCAACAGAGTATTCCTATATTTCTATATTTCAAAACTTCAAGATGAAAATCCTGATGGCTGTTGCACTTTCCTGGTGGTTTTCTTTTAACATGCATCCTGTTAGGCAGTTGTCTTTACAGCTGATTGTGAAATATTATGTCAACAGCTTTCAAAATAAGCTTTGGACTCAACTTATTTCTTATCTGAATGAAAAATGTCGACATTTCTTTCTTCTCTGATAATCTTTGCTCAGATCAAACTGGTATTACAAATGCTTTCAGTAACTGCATTTCTAAGTCAGTGTCAGTACATCTCTAGAAATCGTTTGTTTTTCTCTTGTTATGTGCATCTTCAGAGTTGCTCAAATAATCTTTCATTTTTCCTTACAGGATTTCTCATGCTTCTCTGGCAAATTGTTGTGTTTGGCATATATGCAATGCATATTTTCTGACCTGGTTTCTGTCTTCCAGATCATACTTTTGTAGATTAACTAAAACCCTCTGAAATGGATGCTCCTTGTTTGAAGGCTTTTTGAATATGCTTTGCATGGGTTTATGACTGTTTTCACTAGTGCTTCAACACTATGGAGATGTACACAGAATTTCTCACATCCACACATTATTGCTAAAAAAAAAAAAAAAAAAAAAAAAAAAAAACATCCTGTCTGAGCATGTCTTTGTTGTGCATTTATAAATACTCATGACCTATAGGCAACTTGTCTATTCTGTTCTAGGATCACAGTTCCAGTACCCTCCTGAATGCTATGTGCATCTCTGACAGCTTAATTACAAGCAAAGATACCTCAGACCTATGAGGTAAAGAAGTACAAACTTTGCAAGACACTACATTCATAGAAGCTTCTGTAATGCCCACTTATCTTCAGACATATGACATATGGATTTAACACTCTTGTTTTACATTTGCTCTTATTTAACTTGAGATTATGCTGTCTTAGTCTATTTACTAGCTGCATCAGTCTCTTATAATACTATTTTTTGATCAAACATCATATTGATATAGATCTTACTACATTTGCAATACCTTCCAAGCCTTCCATTACCTGTGCTGTGCTTCTTTGGAATACTCTTTTGTTGATGAGACAGTACTGCCAGTTAGATTTCATATTTCTATTCCCTTCTAATGGTGTATTAAATAAAAAAAAATGGAGTTTTATTCTTCTGACTTTATCTTTCAGTATTGCTGGTTTGTTTCCAGCCAACGCTTAACTGTATGTAATGGGCAATGTTTTATTTTCAACTCCTTTTTCTGGTATTGCAAATCAATATGTGTGACTCTTGCTTTGCTTTACAATAGTAACTGTACCATTTAATCATTCCATTGACTCTATCTGCCTCTTACTAACACCCACACTTTCCTTTCATCTCATTTCCTGATTAGTTCCATTTCTTTGAGGTACTGACATTTTCCTGCTAGCATGCATCTCTCATATAGCATCAGGATGCATTTCTTTATAATATTTTTGGCCAGCTTTTTATACCTGTAAATAATTCAACACAGTCTTGAAGAATCATTGTTATGGCCTTCTGTAGCGTTACTGTTATTATATGCATTCACTCTTTGCTTTCACATGGTGTATCACAGCACCAGCTAGAGCTCTATAATTAAATACCATAGTTCATGAAATGGGATGTACGATAAGCACTCTTAAAGAAGTATTCATATTGCTCTGTTGACCTCCTCACATGCAGAAATGACATGCTGCTTCAGCAGGAGAGAAGCTGTAGGAGGCAAATATGTAAACAAAGCAAAATTCTGCATGATTTGCCAATGGATAAGAGCAACAACAAAGCATTGCTTGAGAAACATTAATAAGCACAGGTACATGCCACTTAAATACAGGTGAGAAGGAGGTGTGCTTTACAATGAGAAAGTGAAAACAAAACCACTACAATTTTCTTCTGTGCAAACAATCTGTATCCTGATCAGTTATAAGTGCTCCCTAACACAGTAGTATTTATGAATACCTGTCTACTGCAGAAAGCAAAATATTGTATGTTGCTTCATGGTGATAATTTTAATATGTACTTGCCTTTACTATTGTGCAAATCTTCCATATGATGTTAAACTGTAAAGCAAGATTGTTCCAGCTCTGAAGCTTTGGTAGAACAATAATGTCACTATTCTGTGTGCTGCCTCTCCAGAATAATACAATGCAAGGTGATAATGTTTCACCTTAGTTCTGAGTAAAATCAGTTTCATTGGTTCACTACCAAAATCATAAATATCATAAACTGTAAATCAAGAATGTTTAATCTAGACTCAGGTAATGCAGTCAGTTTAAAGTGCTTTAAGTTGCTTCCCCCTGATTGTATGCAAGAATGTTTTAGCTCAGCTCAGGCAAAATCAATTCTAGTCATTTGACAACACTTCTGACAGTACTTGTGAAAGTAGTTTAATTGATTTTTTCACAAGAGCAAAATGCTGTGTGATGTTTTCCATGATTATCTTTTTGAATCATATAAAATTAATTTCAGTTATTTGCTAGTGCTTCCGACAGTTCTTGTAAAAGCAAGGTAATACATGGAGTGCTGCAATTATACTCCAAACTCAGGAAAATATCATCTTTATTAAGTTTCTTTCTGACGTGAGAACAGTTCTTCAAATGTTGTTAAGCACCTCTCAACAGTAAGAAGCTGTAGTCTTACGCTAGAGCATAACAATGGGTCTCATGCAAGAGCATAACAGCAGTTACTGCTGGATGTCAAAGAATATTGATAAGAAGCTAAAACAATTTTAAAAGCTGTTTGACACTTTGTTATCTCACACACAAATGCCCACTTACACAAATACACCTCCCACACACCTCTCAGCTAGCCCGATAGTGCCAAGACAGGCCATCAATCTGTGACACTAGTGACCCCAGGTTTAGGACCAGAGTTGTTTCCAAGTAGGCTTGGCTTTAGGGAATAAAATGAATTAGCCTATGGCCAACTCTCTTATTCCATGTAGAGAGGAGAAAGGGAACCTGATTCCTGCCAACCTCTAGTAGAGGTTAGGATCCTCAAAGAACGTCTCAACATAACATAAGGGGAGAGTACCTGACATCACTGCATTAGCCATCTCCACTGGTAGGAACATTGCAGAAATTATATCTCCCAGGCTTCAAGCTCATTACTCCTCATTGGATCCTTATTCCTCAGGCCTAAGTAATAAGTACCACTGATGTCGACTTGTTGAGGAGATGAGGGGCACACCAACTGAAAGGTCACATATGGAGTACCCATCAAAGAGTCATTGGGGACCCAGGGATGGGTGAGCATGGATGTCAGGGAGAAAAGCTTGAGGCTGTGCAATGTTGGGAGGAGGTCAGTGAAAGTTTAAAAAATGTGCCAGAGTGAAGCACCTACTGCAAATTTTAAAGCCATTCACTCATTATCTATATACATATTTTAGGGCTTTCAAACCTGTAAAACACTTCAAGCTCCTCCAGTTATATTTTCTGTAACTGGTAGTACATGGATTAAATGAAGCTTGATGAAATACAAAGAACTATTATCATGTATCTAATCATAACTGCTTATTATGTGTTCTTGAAATGACTCTCAAGAGTCACCATGAAACTAGAGGGAGGAAATTCTGTCAAGGTAAATTTTTTGACATTTATACCTTGAACACAGAACACACTGATTATGATCATAGATTCAGTCATAGTATTTTATGCTTATAACTTATCAGGAGCAAAATGCTGCATGCTGATTTCCTGTGATTGCTTTATTTATTTATCTACTTGTTTATTTGATTGTTTTAGTTTGGTTGTTTGTTTACTTGCTACTCCTGGGCTGACTACTGTAAAGCATTGATCAAACAATTGAAATAAGCAAGGAAGGAAAACTGAGAGAAAACATCCGATAAGTGTCTTGAGTTTAGTTTTATGTGGGTTTGTCATTAAGGAATGTGGATTACCTTAACTATATAGTTATGGACTTTTCTATGCATGTATGCACAGTTTGGCATTGCATTAGAAGTACATGACTCTTCTAGAGAACAGTCATAAGAGACCATTGGTGCATTTTTGTGGTTGTGGAGCTGAATAGCTATGTGTGTGTGTGTGTGTGTGTGTGTGTGTGTGTGTGTGTGTGTGTGTGTGTCCTTCAGTGTCATTAACATGTCAGATTCGTAGAAAGATGAAGAAAGACAATTAAGGTCAGCAACATTATTGAGTCAGAATGTATATTAGCCTATGTTGTCTTTGGACTATAGAGCTAACTGGCTAGGGGTTATCATGTTAAGGGGAGCCTCTGGTTTGGGTGTCTCTTATTTTCAAATACATCTGATTTCCTAATCTACTAGTACCTGTTATATCATATATTCAGTATACTGCATGCTGGTAGAGAATCTGTCATAAATATTCTGATTGTTTCACCACAGTCATAGGTAAAGTGTGTAGGGTCATCACCAACATAAAACATAAGTCAAGTATTTACATTTCAAAACAGATAACAATTCAGCAAACCCAGACTTATTTCAAAATGCAGTAAAACTATTAGGCTGGGTATAGGTTGTCTTTGAAATAATTTTGAAGATTTTTAAAACATTTTTTTCTACAGAAATATTTTTAGCATCATGATTTAGTTGCGTAATATATCCTCTTCATTGTAAGCACTTTATTTACTTATTTGATAACAAGATAAATAAACAGTTC